>NC_081572.1:12103849-12344260 GCF_022355385.1 Mustela nigripes
GTTTTGGTGAGTGCTGTGAAGTGTGTAAACCTGGTGATTCACAGACCTGTACCCCTGGGGATAAAAATATATGTTTATCAAAAATAAAAAATTAAAAAAAAAAAAAAAAAGAACTTATCAAACTCAAAACCCAAAGAACAAATAATCCAATCAAGAAATGGGAAGAGGACATGAACAGACATTTCTGCAAAGAAGACATCCAGATGGCCAACAGACACATGAAAAAGTGCTCCACATCACTTGGTATCAGGGAAATAAAAATCAAAACCACGATAAGATACCACCTCACACCAGTCAGAATGCCTAATATTAGCAAGTCAGGAAACGACAGATGCTGGCAGGGATGTGGAGAAAGGGGAACCCTCCTATACTGTTCATGGGAAGGCAAACTGGTGCAGCCACTCTGGAAAACAGCATGGAGGTTCCTCAGAAAGTTGAAAATAGAGCTACCCTTTGACCCAGCAATCACACTACTGGATATTTACCCTAAAGATACAAATGTAGTGATCCAAAGGGGCATGTGCACCCAAATGTTTATAGCAGCAACGTCCACAATACCCAAACTATGGAAAGAACCTAGATGTCCATCGACAGATGAAGGGATAAAGAAGATGTGGTATATATACAATGGAATACTATGCAGCCATCAAAAGAAATGAAATCTTGCCATTTGTGATGACGTGGATGGAGCTAGAGGATATTATGCTGAGCAAAATAAGTCAATCAGTGAAAGACAATTATCATAGGATCTCCCTGATATGAAGAAGTTGAGAGGCAAAGTAAGGGGGTTTGGGGGGTAGGGAAGGAAAAAATATAAAGTGGGATTGGGAGGGAGACTAACCAAAAGAGACTCTTAATCTCACAAGACAAACTGAGGGTTGTGGGGGAGGGGGTAGGGAGAGGATGGTTGGGTTATGGACACTGGGGAAGGTAGGTGCTATATGGAGTGCTATGAGTGTGTAAACCTGGCGATTCACAGACATGTATCCCTGGGGCTAATAATACATTATATGCTAATAAAAAATAAAAAATTTTTTAAATGTTACATGACATTAATTGATTTTCAAATGTTTAAACCACCTGGGATTCATTTTTATTTGTTTCTAGACTCCATTTCTTAAAATATCGCTAAGGATTTTTGTGTCTACATTCATGACAGCTTTCTTGCAGTGTCTTTGGCTTTGATAATAGAGTACTAATGGCCTTATAAAATGAACTAGAAAGAGTTCCTTCCTCCTCGATTTTCTGGAAGAGTTTTCAAAAAATTAAAAATTATATTTTCTTTACTATTTGATAGAAACCACCAGTGAAGCCATCTGGACCTGGGCTTTTATTTGTGAAAAAATTTTTTTATTGTCAATTAAATATCTTTATTATATGACAGTTCAGATTTCTATCTCTTCTTGAGAGAGTTTTAGTAATTTGCATCTTTATATGAATTTGTCCATTTCACCTGATTATAGTTTGTTGGCATAAGTTTATAAAATACCTTATTATTCTTTTATTTTCTATAGATCAGTAATGGGGTCCCCTTCTCTTTTATTCCTAACCTTGTTAATTTCTTTCTTCTCACTTTTTTCCCCCATCAGTCCTGCTAAAGATTTGTCAATTTTGTTGATTTTTTTCAAAGAACCAGCTTTGGCTCCATTAATTTTCTCTATTTTTTTGCTTTCTACTTTTTGGCTTTCCGCAAAAATACAAAAATATTTAGTATTTCCTTTTCTCCTTGTTTGGGCTGAAGCTTGCTCTCCTTTTTCTGACTTCTTAAGATTTGAGAACTTTCTTTTGGGATATAGATGTTTAAAGCTATAAACTTTTCCCTAAGTACTGCTTTAGCTGCATTCCATAAATTTTGATATGTCATGTTGTTTTAATTCAGTTCAAAATATTTCCTAATTTTCCTTGTAATATCTTTTTTGACCCATGAGTTATTTATAAGCATGTTATTTAATTTCCAAATACGTGGGGACTTTCCAGATTTCTTATTGTTTATTTCTAATTTATTTTCATTGGGGTCAGAGAACACATTTTGCATGACTTTAATCCTTCTAAAAATTATTGAGAATTGTTTTGCATCCAAGCAGATGGTCTCTCCTGAGGAATGTCCCACAAATGCCTCTATGGAGGGATTACCGGGTGGAACGATTTAAATACCACCCACATCTCAGACTCAACTTCAGACTGGCACAATCTAAACAGACCCAACACAGCATAGCAAAGGCTTTGGAACTTAATTGAAACTGGAACCCACCCACAGAAGATGAGACAGGAGTTTCACTCTGAAATAAACTGGGTTGATAATCTGCTAAAATAAAAAACTCAAGATCATCTAGGCAATTCTAACTTTACTCAGAGAGTAATTAATACAAAATTCATCAGGATTTTGAGACTCATCCAAGTTGTTCTGGGCATTAGTAGTTCATTCCTTTATACTGCTGAGAAGTATCCAGTGTATACACTGCATTTTGATTGTTCTTTCAACTTTAAAAAATATATTTTATTTATTTATTTATTTTACTTTAGAGAGAGCAAGCATGCACACACACATGAGCAGGGGAAGGGGCAGAGGAAGAGAGAGAATTTCAAGCAGGCTCCCATTCAGCACTGAGCCCAACTTGGGGCTCAATTCCACAGCACTGAGACCATGTCCTGAGCTGAAATCAAAAGTCGGATGCTTAGATTGTTCTTTCAACTTTTGAGGAACATTTGGGTTGTTCAAGTTTGGGGTTATTGTGAATAAAACTGCTGTCAACATTTGTGTACAAGTCTTTGTCTGGATTTATCTTCATGTCACTTGCTTAAGCACATAGGATGGAATGACTGACAGATGGTCACTGAATGCTTCACTTGTTAAGAACCGGCTCCATTTCATCACATCTTCACCAACACTCAGCGTTATCAACAAATCTTCATAATTTTAACCATCCTAGCAAGCATAGATAGTGGCATTTCTTTTATTTTAATTTCCTTGATGACTGAAACTGAACATCTTTCATGTGCTTATTAGTCATTTAAAATCTTTTCTCTATAAGATGTCCAAAATTTTGCCTATTTTTAATTAAGTTGCTTGTCTTATTACTGAGTTGTAAGATTTCTTTTATATTTTAGATACAAGTTCTTGGAAATATCTGTGAATCTCTTCTCCCATTCTCCAGCTTGCCTTACCTCCTTTTGTTGTTTTATTAATGGTGTCTTTCAAAGAGCAAAAGTTTTTAATTTTGGCGAAGTGGAATATAGCGATTTTAATTGAAATTTAATATCTGTTTTTATTGCATTGTGGTGAAAAATATGTACTCTCTGTCATGTCAAGTTTTAGAAACATATTGAGTATTTCTTTATGGTCTACTGAGTTTCACAACTGTTCCAATGGAGTAGGAATTTAATGTGTCATATTTGAAGGGTAGAAAGTAGAAATATAAAAGTTTTACAAACCATTATTTAGACCTCCTATGTGTTTGGTTTTTGCCCTCTGATCTGTCAAAGATGAAGAAAAATTTATTAAAGCACTCCGGGACTATGTAGGTAAATTTCTCCAAGTATTCCTAATAGTTTTTTCATATTTAAGTATTCTTTCCTTTAGCATGAAAAATTAATCCATTTGTCCAGTATATTAACTTGTACTGATGGTGATTTATATGACGGTATTACATTCTTTTTTTTCTGAATACAAGTGATATATTTTCATCATTTTCTAATATAATTTTTGTATAAACTAGTCATGTCTTTTATAATTAGCATATGCATGGATTTTAGTCAACTAATCAGTATCTTTTTGCTAAAAGAATTAACCTATTAATATTTATTATTATACTTATATGCTCTGTCTTATTTTGGACATTTTGTTCTGTTTCTTCTTACCTTCCTTTGGCAGTATCTCAAGTTTTGCTTTATCTTCTCAAGATTTTTATGAGAATGTAACCCCTTTTAATTTTATTAATGCCTATGTTTCTACATTCCATGGCCAAGAGTTTAAGTATACTGCTCCTTTCACCCACTCCCTAACCACTTCTCCATCCTGATCTTTGTTAATGTATTCAAGAGATTTAGATTTAAATTGTTATTAAATTTATACTTTCTACTTTAAATACTTTCTTTTCTAAAAATCAATAAACATTAGCATTCTTTCTTATAATGGGATTTATAACAATTTGTTTAATTTGTTTCTACACTGTTGGATTCCATTGTTACCTATTCATCCTTAAATATGATGGTTTAAGGATGTGTGGGAAATCTTTTGCTTCATTTCTGGATCTGTTTATGAGTTCATACAATTTCTCTCCAGAAAAGAAACAAGCAGTATACATCATATGAGCTCTTAATAAGAATATGTTTTTCTGTTGAGTTTGCAAGTGAAAAACTGTTCGGTTTTTTATAAAATTGGGTCACAACCTTCCTCCTTCAAAACTCTGAAATATTACTCCATTATTTTTCTAATTTCTTTGCCAGTTTCATCCCACCTAGAAACTTGTGGGATTTTCATTTTTATTTTTGAGATTCAATTCTTTTTCCAGAATGTATCTAGGTTTCATTGCATTAATTTTACTTAAGATGTGTGGCCTCTTTCATGTAGGTCATGTCTTCTTATAAAAATACTACTTTTCTGCTTTTTTTTCCCCCCTAAATTCTACCCTAGATTATCTTCAGAAGTACACTTTGATTCTGTGATTGCTGAATACAAATAAATGTCTTTTTCTTGTTCTACAGAATGTTCTCGCAGGTTCCCTGTTGTTTGTTTGTTTTATTCTCCCTCCTTACCCATGAATGCTGTGACCTGCTAATACTATGTCATCAGCCCCAAGTGGTGAATTCATTGAGCCAAAAGTAGCTGTCATGGTCTCAGCTTCTCACAGAAGTTGTACTGTCTTAGCATTTTCAAATGCCTCATTCTTAGCCCTCTTGAATCTATCTTTAAAACTTTTTACCAGAGGCCCCTTCCTTCCATATTTTCTGTATTCCTTAACTGTTAAGGGGATCAGAGAGTTTCCTATACAGCTCCGCTGCATATTTGGACCAAACATACATTCTAGGGCCTGGCCCCTGATGCTAGCAGGATGCTGAAAGATGCACAGCCATGCCCCAGGGGCTGGTCTCCACCTCCTGGCTCAAACACCCCATAGGAATCCAGCTTTTGCCCTAGGCAGTGGGTGGGAAAACTGAGGAATGGGATCTCAGAAACGCCCCTCTCAAAATCCAAATTTAAACAACTCAATAGGAGTGGAAATCTGAATCAAGAAAATGACAAGAAAGCACAGTTCCAAACTAGAAACCATACAGGGACCCACCATAAAACCTTCCACACGGATGTTACTACCACCCGGTGCGTGCTTGGGGTTCCTGAGGAAGATAACTTTGGCTGAAAATGAGATCGCAGACAAGACTGCAACATTTTTTAGAATCAAGAAAACTCGAAAATAAACCGAACACCCTTGAATAGAGAAGCTGATAAATAAAATGTGGTATATTCATACGATAAAATATGTTCAGTGTGAAAAGGACTGCACTAAATCAACGTGGATAGGGCATGGATATATAAAATTAAAGAGCAACAGCCCTGCACCAAGTGGAAAATAAACTCCAAGCAGTCAGTTGGAAAAAAAAATTAAATATAAAAGAGCCAATAAGGCATACATAAATCTGCAGTTCTCACCTAACTTTTAAAAAATAGATGCACAAAAATTATATATGCATGTAATATCTACATATGGAGAGAGCATATGCATGTAAGATACATGAAATTATATATACATACAAACCTATAAAAGAGACTGAAATAATACACACTAAATTAATGACAGTGGTTTTCTCCCAAGTGGAGAGAGAGTAATGTGATTAGATATGAGTAACAAAGCAAACTAAATTTCATCTGTAATGTTTTAGTTTAAATAAACAGAGTGTTGACAATTGTTGAGTCTTCATGATGGGCACCTAGGTATTTGTTTCCTCTCTCCAAATTTTTTATTTTTCTCTCAAAACTCAAAAGCAGGGGTGCCTGGGTAGCTCAATGGGCTAAATCCTTTGTCTTCAGCTCAGGTCGTGATCTCAGGGTCCTGGGTTTGAGCCCCACATCAGGCTCTGTGCTCAGCAGGGAGCCTGCTTCCCCCCCCCCCCCCCCACCTGCCTCCCTGCCTACCTGTGATCTCTGTCTGCCAAATAAATAAATAAATAAAATCTTTAAAAAAAAAATATACTCAAAAGCATACCCCTTGACTTGTACAAGAACCAGAGACGGTCTCTGTTCTCCTGAAATGCCAGCTGCAAACACGTTGCTGTTGCTGATCAATAAAACACTATTTATGGAACATAAACAAGCACAGACATGGGTAACCTGAGCCCTTGCTCTACGAAATGGCTCATGGAAATTTATTGATAGGCTGGCTGATCCACACTCCTAAAGCAAGAGTCACTCTTGCCATTACTACATTTGTAGCTAGGACTTTAAAATGATGATGCTGGCATTGCTTGGAGGTGAATCAAGGAATCCTGAAGGAGGCGGGAGGACCCGTCTCCTTGACTGCGCCGCTCCCGCTGCGTGTCTACCCTCTTCCCTCCACACACCGCCACCGAGCAGTTGCTGATCAGCGCCCACTTAGTGGCCCAGGGGAGCCCAGAGCAGGTCTGCCAGCGCTGCTGACTGTGGCCTCCTCCCTTGGCACACTCTGTGGGGAGCAGGACACTCGGGGTGCTGGCTGAGCCCTCTCCACCAGGCACTCCAGCTCGGCTGCCAGGGTCCACCACGAGCTCCTGGGGAGATGGGCGGCCTCCTCTGCCCGGGCTAATTTCCCTTTTTCATTCTGAATCTCTGACCCAATTGTATGGTTAATTTTGATACAACTTTTGTAAAGAGTAAATATGTTTCTGTCACAGAAAGATTAGAATGTACCTTCCCACGGAGAGTGACTTTGCAAAGGGATGACCTAGCGGCCTCCTCACCTGCTCTTTCATTTCGGCGTAGACTTTCTCGGAGTTCAGTTCCACCTGCCTCTTAAACTCCTCCAGAGCGGCGTCTGCCTGCTGGGCCTGCAGCCTCTGAACTTCAGTCACCCGTGTCAGCTGTTCCTCTTTTTCCCTGGAAAAGTCCAGAGAAGCTTCACAGTTGAAATGAAAAATAAAAGGACGAGGCTTGAATGAAAGAGCAAGATTTAACCCTCTCTAAAATAACATTCAGATTTCAATTTTTTGATCCAAATTACATAAAACTTCCCTTTAAAAAGCTGACCATAAAATACTTGGCCTGCAGAAAAAGAGGTAAAGTGTTCTGATGACTACTTTCAAAGACTTCTTTCAAATGACTTTCAATGATTTCCCTGAAAATAAAGCAGTTAAACCCATTTATCTCCATCAGCTGATGAATGGATAAATAAGACAATATAGTACAGTTGTACAATGGAGTATTATTCAGCCTTCAAAAACACTGAAGTTGTGACACACGCTCCAGCATGGGGAGCCTCAAACACACCATGCTAAGCGAAAGAAGCCAGATACAAGAGGCAACATACTCTATGATTCCATTTATGTGAAATGCCGAGAATAGATAAATGCTTAGAGATGGGAAGTAGATGGGGGGTAGCAAGGGGCGGGGGGGGGGGGGCATCGGGGGGATGGGAAGTGATTGCTAATGCGTATAGAGTGACCTTTCCAGTGATGAAAATGTTCTGGAATTACATAGTGGGGATGGCTGCACATCTTTGTGAATATACTAAAATCTGCTGAAATGTGTATTTTTAGAAAAGGATAAATTTTACAGCATGTAAATTATATCTCAATTAAAACAAAACAAAACAACATACCATTAGAAATGTGTCTAATAGACATGTCTAGCAGCAGTTGACCTGCAGGGTGACAGAGGCAACAGAGCAGACTGATGGCCTACGACTGTTCCACTGCCTTCTAGTAAACTTGCCTACTGATACACGTCTCATTTCTTTACATCTTGAACTCAAGTTATATGGTCAAAAGGGTTCAACAGAAGAGAAATCTTTATGTACTGATAGAAGGAAAAAATACAGGCTTGATGTTACAAATGCATGGAAGTTAACCATGGCTAATACTGAGTTCTGCCTACATGCTGGGCAGTGTGCAAAATAATTTTATCCATCTTCTCTCCTTTACTCTCACAGCAAACTTACATAGGGTATTATTATGCCCCAGTTTTACAGAGCAGGGAACTGGAGCTTAGAGAGTGGTTCCTAGGCAATACATTTAGTAGTAAATTTAATCAGGCCTAGTCCTAGCAGTCTGATCCTAGAGCTCATGCTGTTGGCTATTAGGCTCTGCTGCTTTCCTGATTTTCCAGATGCCATACTCTATGGTCTGAATGTGACCCCCTGAAGTGAGATTAGTGCTCTTCTAAAAGAGGTTCCAGGATGCCTGGGTGGCTCAGTGGGTTAAAGCCTCTGCCTTTGGCTCAGGTCATGATCCCAGTATCCTGGGATCGAGCTCCACATCAGGCTCTCTGCTCAGCAGGGAGCCTGCTTCCCCCTCTCTCTCTCTGCCTGCCTCTCTGCCTACTTGTGATCTCTGTCAAAAAAAAAAAAAAATCTTTAAAAATTTTAAAATAAAATAAAAGGGGTTCCAGAGAGTTTCCATGCCCCACCCACCATGTGAGGACACAGTGAGAAGTCACCGGCTATGAACCAAGAAGAAGGTCTTCATCAGAACACAACCATGCTGATGCCTTGATCCTGGACTTCGTACCCTCCAGAACTATGAGAAATGAAGTTCTGTTGCTTATGAACTACCCAGTCAGTGGTATTTTTTTACAGCATTGAGAACTGACACATCATAGGTAAGAGTAACTTGGCTTACCTTCCCTAAAGGCAAAAGTTTACACACATAGAAAACATTATCTGATGAACTATCATACCAAAGAATGCTGGAAGATGGGGTGATTTAATGCACACAAATAGAATTTTAGAGAAACATCATGATGGGGAGTTGGCGGGGGGTGGTGGTGATGGTGGTGGATATTTCCCAAATAATGATGCTACTGTCTTAAGAGGTAGGCAAAAAGTAATTTGAGTTTTTTGGAATTACTCATATTTGAGTTTAAAAACCCCTCTAAGACACTTAACAATTTCTAAGCTTTCTAATAAGAATACATATGTCATATGAAATACCATAATACCAAACTTTCTCCAAAACACAGAACTTTCTCTAAGATTGAATGCAAAAATAAGAAAGAGTGTCCCCTAGTTTCCTCTTCAGCAGGTTTCTCCTGGCTCTTGGTAAAGGAATGGGGCAATGAGCATTTAGAGTTTCCCCCCTTTGGGTTGGATCTGGAAGCAAGCAGCTCTCTGCGTACTCCACAGTATGAACTTACTCCAAATCCACCTTCCCTTTATTTTTCATGATAAACCATTTGTGTCAACATCTTTGTACCCACCACAGATCCTTCTATTTGAAGATGACCCAATCAATACATCCCTGCGCTAAACAAAGCAGCTCTTCTGTGGAAACCCTGTTCTACACGTCTGTTTCATGGGCAGGGCCACCATTTTAATGAGCTAAGGGTTCTACACTCCATCCCAAAGTTGGGGGGGGGCCCCTCCAGGAAAGGGAAGCCATTCTAGATGGTGCTGCAACGCTAGATTCAGCTCCTGTTACTGCCTTTTACAGCAATGTGGTGCAGGCTTCTGGAACTTTTTTTAAAAGCTTTTCTTTAAGGGGCGCCTGGGTGGTTCAGGTCGTGATCCCAGGATCCTGGCATCGAGCCCTGCATCAGACTCTCTTCTCAGCAGAGCGTCTTCCTCCTCTCTCTCTGCCTGCCTCTCTGCCTACTTTGTGATCTCTGTCTGTCAAATAAATAAAATGTTAAAAAAACAAAACAAAAAAAAAAAAAAACCTTTTCTTTAAGTGGTTTCCTTCAGTTGCCTATTCAACAGGAACCTGAATACCTTGCTGCTCATTTTTCTTCCACGTTGCTAAAATAAGATGTTTTTAATGTTAAGCGGTTGCCGAATTCTAAGGCCTTAATGTTTCGTTTCTTTGTCATATGATGTTAATATTAGCTAGTAGACAACAGTGATTAGTAACTGGATGTTACGCTGAAGACCGATTCAAGAGACATCACCACACAAACGACTGAGCGCTTTGATGGCAACAGGGAATTCGAATTTGGCCCAGACCATTTTCATTCTTCTATCACTCTGCCCAAGGAGGAGGAAGGCTTGACTAGGGTTTCCCAGATACAAACACTGAATGTTTTGTTTAAATATTCAAATACTTATTAAAAATAAATATTTGAATACTAAAACAAATGAGAACAGCATAGAGTCATGTGTGGGATACTGGGTACCATGTCCTAGACCTAGGTTGACAAATTCGATGGGTATTTGCTGTAAACATTTTCTTACAAATGTTTAACGGACATTTGTGCGAAAGACCCAGATGACGGTATGGCGCTGCCGAGAACTCTCTGTGGAAAGGATTCTGAGACCAGGCTTGGAGGAAAGGGCTACTGTGGTTGGTGAATAATGTCCCCTTGTAGGGGATTAGGGTTAGGCGCCATGAGGGCTCCTGCCATGCTACCCAGGGACCACAGTGACCACTTCTTCCTCTGTTACTCCTTCATTTTTGCAGGCCTCCTGAAAGCACTTGAAAGGACTATTTCCTATCAGGAATACAATTTTTCGAAGGTTTACTTTGCTTGGTCAGTCTGTCTATAAACAGAAAAGAAAAGTACATTCGACACTATCTGAAAACTTTAAAAATGTAATCATATAATTTAAAAATTATGTACCATTGCTTAGGCAAAAGAAAATTTGGCCAACACATTTTATAAGACATATGACCCAGTGGCTGAGATATCCACTCTGTTTTATGAATGCTAAAAGTCAGCTGTTTTTCTTTTCTTTTTTTTTTTTTTTTGCCCTAGTAGTCACCTGAGCTATATAGTTAATATAAACACTTTCAATTTAATAGGGAAAATATTTTCTCTGTGTCATTTCATTCCTACCTACCAAATTTAGTCATTGACTTTTTAACTAACTTATAGCCACATAAATCAGAGTCATAAACTTTACCTAAAATCAGGGATACATTATGACCATATTTAAGATATTGTTAAAACCTTGCGTAGGTAATGCACATTGCATTTTGTTGATAAGCTCTATCATGACTTACAAATAGAAAACATTGTTGCATATTAAACAGCAAGCATGGGGAGTTGAGGAAATCTCCCAGGTGGTTCCAGTCCTACCATACCTGCTAGTAGTAAAGCTAAATTTCAAAAAAGGTCTCACTCAATGTTAATCACTGTTCGGTCCAGTTCAACATGACAAACACATTGAGCTCCACTGATATTTAGGAAGCTTCTCTCTTAATATAAATAAAATATGTGTTAATTTAAATAAAGGGATGATATTCATCTTAATGAGGGATCCATCTTAATTTCTATCAAAGTAATGAAGTAGAAGTGAAAACGTTCAGCATCTGAAAAAGAGAAAGGTCTGCTGCTAAGAACAGAATTCCTTGTACCATGATTCCAGAGTACACCCTCTAAGAAGCAAAAAAAAAAAGACTTTGAAGATTGTTTCTTCCAGTGCAACTAGTTGTGGGGCCAAGTATAACTGCATCATTCAAATTCCTTAAAGCAGGGCCTCCATGAAGATAAAAAGGTGGGAAGAAAATTTGCTTTTCAGTTCTGATTTATTTATAAAATGCAGTAAATTTTCCTCGTCTGAGAACATAAAGCATAAAGAAGAAAGAAGCTGCATTCTTATACAACCACAAGCCAGCTCAGATTAAAGGATGTTCTGAAGTACATGATTATTCCAAAAAGGCAATAAAATGTAGGAGACTAATAGACTACAATTTAGTATTTCTTGAGCTTTACAAGCTAACATTTGTATGTACAGGCCAACCTTAATTTGAAAATCTTCCCTTTGCACATTTCTGTACCAGCACTTTTGATAATAATGGCAGTGATCCAAAATCTATTTATAAGGCTTCATATTACAAGATACTTCATTTGCTGCCAGTGTGGCATCTCCACTGGAAACTCCAAGAAAAACAAAACAAAACAAAAAAACTTCAAACGTGTCTAAAAAACAGCTAGAGAGGTCTCCATTCTCTTTCCAGCTGGGCTGGAAAACAAGACTTGGGAGCAGCTCTATCATCTATGTTCATGGCTGCTCATTGGTACTCAAGGCGATAAGACTGAGTTAGTCAAAAACATAAAATTGACTTAAAGGGCACTAATAATAAAAAAAAATAAGAAAAAAGGGCACTAATAATAATACCTTTCACTATGCATGATAAATGAAGGAACTTTTTTGGCCTCTTCTTCACATGACTACTAAGACTAGGGGTCTCTGCTAAATTCTCTCTTTTTTTTAATTTAATTTTTTAAAAATTTCTTTTCAATGTTCCAGAATTAATTGTCACTGCTAAATTCTTATTAAAAAATGATAAACACTGTGAACAATGAAACTTTTGATACTTCAAGAGTCAGAAAGAAATGTTGAGTAAAATGGAAAGTAGTATTCCTCTCCATATTGGAAAGATGACAATACTCCTCAATTGATCTACAGACTCAACACAATCCCAGTCAAAATCCCAGGTGGGATTTTGCAGAAATTGACAAGTGAGCCCTGAAATTCAGATGGAAATGCAAGGTACACAGAATTGGCAAAACAATCTCAGAAGAACAAAGTTGGAGAACTCTCATTTCCTGATTTCAAAACTTATTACAAAGCTAGATTAATCAAAACAGCATGCTACTGGCATAAGAAAGGACATATAAATCAATGGAATAGAATTAAGATTCCAGAAATAAACCCTTACATTGATGATCAGTGAATTTTCGGCAAGGGAGCCAAGACAATTTGATGGAGAAAGAACAGTCTGTACAACAAATGGTGCTGGTACAACCGGATGTCCATTTATCAAAAACAATAAAGCTGGATTCCTTCTTTACACAATTCACACAAAGTAACTCAATATAAACCACAGACTTAAATTTAAGAGCTAAAAATGCAAAGCTCTTAGAAGAAAACAGGAGTAAATTTGGGTGACATTGAGCTAAGCCAAGCCTTCTTAATATAACACCAGAAGTATAAACAAAAAAGTAAAATATAGATAAACAGCTTCAGCAAATTTAAAACTCTTGTGCTCCTAGGGATATCATCAAAAATGAAAAAGAAAATCCACAGAAGAGGAGAAAGTACTTGCCAGTCATATATGTGAAAAGAGACCTATATCAAGAATACATAAACAACACTTACCAATCAATAGTAAAAAAAAAAATACAGAACACAATTTAAAAAAAGGTGAAGAATCTGGATAGATGTTTCTCCAAAGAAGATACACAGTTGGCCATACGCAAATGAAAGGTCACTCAATAACAGTAGTGATTCAAAAATTGCAATTCAAAACCACAATGAGATATCATTATACAACCTCTCATATGGCTGTAATCAAAAGACAGACAGGAACAAGTGTTTGTTTTGTTTTGTTCTGTTTTGCATTTACCTTGTGTGTACTTTTTTTAAGCTTCTTGAATCCAAATAATTATCCCTTTCACAAAACTGGAAGATTCTGGCTATTATTTATTAAAATATTTTGCCTCTATTATTCTCTTCCCTCTGCTTCTGTGACTCAACTATGATTTATACATTGTGATTGTCCTACAAGTTCCTGCAGCTCATTTTTTAGTATATTTTTCTCTTTGTCTTCAAATTGGCTGATTTCTATTGATTTATCTTCATGTTCATTGAGTCTTCTTATTCTTCACCCTGTTGTTATAATCAGCCCACACTTTAAATCTCAAATGTTGTATTTTTTCAGTTTTTCTGTTGAGATTTCCTGATTTCTCACTTGTTATTACCAATTTTTCTTTATATCTTTGAGCCAACTCTAATAGCTACTTAAAATTTTTTATCTACTAAACCTAGCATCTAATTCATCCTGAAGTGGTCTCTGCTGATTATTTTCTTAAGAATAAATAGGTTACCTATTTCTTATGTCGAGTAATTTTGGCTTGTATCTTTATGAATGAGACATTAGAGAGTGTGGATTCTGTTATTTTCCTCCAAATAATATTAAGAGTATTCATAGTATTAATATAATTAATTTCAATTGTTTGTTTTCAGCATGCAGGTAACTTGGCTGAACTCAAACTATAAATTCTTGACATCATTATAGTTTTGTAACTATATTTTTAAATATATTTTGGACATATTTATGAACCAATAAATGTAGCTTACCTACCAAAAAAAAAACCAAAAACGCGAAAACAGAAACAAAAACAAAACCTATAAATTCTGTCTCCTCTGCAGGTGACAAAAGTTCATATATAAATTCTGCTCTTTTAATCTTACCTGGGCTGCTTAGAATCCTCTCCAACTATGCATGTTTCAGAATCAGTAAGAAACATGGACCGAGATTATACAAAGAATTTGGGCTTCCCATCTCACTTGTTCACTTATTTCCTGGGTATTTCACCATCTTAATTTACCAGTGGTCGCCTCATTCGTTCATCCGGTTCTTTAAGCACTAAATTCACAGGTATATACCTAAATTCTAACTGTACCATATGGCACCAACTGCGGAGGAATAAATAATATAAAAGTGGGAAATTCACTTTTCCTTCTTACAAGTATGTATTCCCAAACACTCTTTCTTTGTGTTTATTCATTCTCCTGGGCCATCAGGTAGCTCTATTTTATATTTTGCACGGAGCTTCCACTTGTGGGAGGATTAGTCTGATAGGAGCTTACTTGGCCATAGTATAAACTGGAACCCTCCCCACTTCTTTGTTGTTTTGACTGGCAGATTACTATTCATTCTTTAGGGGGTTCAAATCCCAACTCTTTGGATAGACTTGCTAGCTACTTCTTTTGTCCTGTCCACACTTTCTATATACTGCTACTATAGCATTTTTTTTCTGGGAGGGTCATGGTTTTATTGCTGGGTTTCAGGCAAGGGGGTCAAGTCCACCCAGTCTCCTTCAGCTTGACCACCAGGGCGTCTGTAGTCTCTACCTTGATGCCAGCTGTATGCAGGGGTGGGTCCTCCACACTAACCATGGAGAGATTGGAGGTCAGGTCCACACTCAGGTCTCCTGGTTTGATGCCCTCAATCTTCTTGGCTTTCATGAGATTGGGCAACATGGCATAGTGGGTTTCGTTGCACTGCAGGGTGGCAGTCACCGTGGCAGGCAGCTTCAGGCACAGGGTCTCCAGGCCCCCAACAATCTCCCACTCCACTTCCACTTGGTCTCTTCCAGTGTCACCTGGGAGGTGAATGGACCCTGTGGCCAGTCTAGAAATCCAGCTGTCATCTACCCAGTCTGGTTACAGTCACAGCATTTATATGTACCATTACAGTTGTTAATTTATGTATTTATCTGTTCTAGGATAATGAAATCTCTTTGAGGCTAGGGGAATGCAGGATGTGGGGACACAACCATGTCTTCCTCATATTTATAAACCATATGTTGAACATACTACATGTATAGAGTAATTCAATATTTGATTCATAAATTCATATTATATCATCTAGATAGACCCAGAGCTAAACCATGGAATGTCGCAAATTTCTCAACCTCAGCACTATTGACATTTCTGATCAGATTATTTCTTTATCATGGGGACCTGTTCTATGCATTGCAATATGGTTAGCAGCATCCCTGGCCTCTTCTCACTAGATCCCAGTGACAATGTCCTATCCCCAACTCTGACAATCCCCAAATGTCTCCAGACATGCTAAATACGCCCTGGAGGGGGTAAAATCATGCCTGATTGAGAACAAGTAGGCCAGAAAGTATGGTTCTTTATCAAATTCCACAGAGTGAAAGAAGACTTAGGTATTTAGTTTCTGGGTGTTTGATTTTCAAGGGTTAGGATACTGGTAATGGGGAATAACCTAAAAGAGCAATTACCATCCAACTTCTTAAGAGAATTCAAAGCCATAAATGCTTATAAATTATTATAACGGCTCCACCACCAGGAATTGTTTGTTCCTACAGTATGTGCCTTGTAGGTGTTTTTGACCTGGAGAGAGAGAGAAGACGCAGATAATCCTAAACTGATGACGACAACAATGACGACGACGCTGGTGATGATGATGATGATGATACCATTCATGCTTGCACACCTCTTCACAGTTCTGAGATTCTCTATGTATTTTCCCAACTAGATATACATTTCTCTCTCCTTTTTTTTGAAGATTTTATTTATTTATTTGAAAGAGAGAAAGAGTTGGGGGAAGGGCAGAGGGAGAGAGATAAGCAGACTCACCACTGAGTGTGGAGCCTGATATGGGCCTCAATCCCAGGACCTGGGATCATGACCTGAGCTAAAGTCAGACCCTTAACCTACTGAACCACCCAAGTGCCCCTAGGTATATATTTCTAATGGAACATTTTACTTCATTTTAATTTTTTAAAGATTTTTTTGTTTGTTTGTCAGAGAGAGAGAGAGAGAGCACAAGCAGGGGGAGCAGCAGGCTCCCCATTGAGCAAGGAGCCTGATGCAGGACTCCATCCCAGGACCCTGGGATCATGACCTGAGCCAAAGGTGGATTGTTCAACTGACTGAGCTACCCAGACACTCTTCTGATGGAAAATTTTAAAGAGGAAGTAAAAACGAGTAAGGGACAAAACTGGAAACTATAATTAGTTGAGAGTATACTCTGCATGGCAATTGTACTTAACATACATAGATTATTCAGTGTCGAAGAAGGCATGTTCTGTAATTATCTAGTTGGACTAATGCCATGATTCATTCCTTTAGTTTATCAAATGACCTTTGGAAAGTGACAGAAGAGAGTGAATTCAGATATGAAAGGAAGAGAAGTAGATAAGTCTTAAAAAGGCAAACTCTGAAAGGCAAAATGAATGACATCCGAAAATATCAAGTGTAGGAAGAGATCATATATGAATAAGAGAATGGGGGTAGCTAAAAAATTGTTGCACAGAATAAGAGTGATTATTGAGATTATCAGCATTATGGACACAATGTAGGACAGAGAGAGCTAATTCAGTATTGAAGTCCACAGAACAATACATGAAAGTAGCCTGGTGTAGCAGTTTCCCTTGGCTATAACAAATCACTGCACACTAAGTAGTCTAAAACAATAGGAATTTATTCCCTCTTCATTCTGGAGGCCAAAAGTGTATAATCACGGAGTCAGCAGCACTGTACTTCCTCTGGAGGCTCTAGGGGAGAATCCATTTCCTGGCACTTGCAACTTCTGGAGATTGTTGGCATCCTGGGCTTACGAACACTGTATTTCTCTCTGATCCATCTTCACATCACCTTCTCCTCTACGTCCCTTCTCCAGTGTCTCTCTTATAAAGATGCTCATGGTTGGCTTTAGGACCCACCTGGACAATGTCCTCATCGCAAGATCTTTAACTCAGTTACTTCTGCAGAGATCCTTTTGTTAAATAAAAACATTCACTAGTTCTGAGGATTCGGACATGAACATATCTACGGGGGGTAGGGGGCTACCGATCAGCCTGCTACACATGGGTTGATAAGGTATAGTCTGCTTTCTGTTTTGGGACTCTGACATTTAGCTCTAGATCAAACTTCTGCTCATCTCTGGAACACAGAAGTCTTCACTTCAAATGCACTACACATCAAAGAGCCCATTTGAAGTAATGTCATCAAGATGGTGACATCAATCAGTCCCAACTTCAGTGCCTGTCACCAAAAGACCAACTAGCAACTATCCATAGACATGACACCATCCTGAAAATCCCAGACCCAAGGATATGAATGAAACACCCCCATGGGCCACAG
This sequence comes from Mustela nigripes, assembly GCF_022355385.1. NCBI lineage: Eukaryota > Metazoa > Chordata > Mammalia > Carnivora > Mustelidae > Mustela > Mustela nigripes. The sequence goes on from NC_081572.1 coordinate 12,121,597, forward strand.
AGACTGAGATGGGTCACATAAGAGAGGTAAGAGGAGTGGCTGCACTCTGCATCACCATCCACTCACCCCAGGCTAGCATTACACTGCACCAACAGAGCCACCCTGCTTTCTCCAGTAGAAAAAGGAGAGTCTAAGGTAGACATCCGGTTCCCCCAGTACTGCAGGACACTTCCCAGAAATTCCACTACAGTAAACAAAACAGTATGGTACTGCTATTTAAAAAAAACAAAAACAACACCAATAGAACAAATTGAAAGCCCAGAAACAAATCCGCACATAAGTAGTCAGCTAATATTTGACAAAAAAGCCAAGACTATTCAATGGGGAAGTGACAGTTTCTTCAATATGGTGTTGGGAAAAATGGATATTCATATGCAAAAGAACAAAACTGGGCCTCTATTTCACACTCACAAAAATTAACTCAAAAGGATTCAAGACTTAATTGTTAGGCCTGAATCTATAAAACTCCTAGAAGAAAACAGGATAAAAGCTCCTTGGGGTGTCTGGGTGGCTTAGTGGGTTAAAGCCTCTGCCTTCCGGCTCAGGTCATGGTCCCAGGGTCCTGGGATGGAGCCCCGCATCAGGCTCTCTGCTCAGCAGGGAGCCTGCTTCCCTCCTCTCCCTGCCTGCCTCTCTGCTTACTTGTGATCTTTGAATGCCAAATAAATAAATAAAATCTTTAAAAAAAAAAAAAAAGCTCCTTGACATTGGTTTTAGCAATGACTTCATGAATATGACACCAAAAGCATAAGCAACAAAAACAAAAATAAACAAATGAGACTACATCTTCTGTACAGGAAAAAAAAAAAAAAAACAAGAAAATGAAAAGGCAGCCAAAAAATAAGAGAAAATATTTCAAAACCCATGTCTGTTATGGGTTAATGTCCAAAGTATACATATAAAGAAGTCAATATAACTCAAGAGGAAAAAAAAAAAAAGCCCAAACAATCCTATCAAAAATGGGCAGAAGAACAGAATAGACAATTTTCCAAAGAAGATATTCAAATAGCCAACAGATAAATGAAAAAGTGCTCAACATCACCCCCCCTCAGGGAAATGAAAATGAAAACCACAATGAGATATTGTTTTGAACCTGTTAGAATGGCCATAATAAAAAAGACAAGAGATAACAAGTATTGGCTAAGATGTAGTGGAAAGAGAACCCTTGAGCCCTGTGCATAGGAATGTAAATTGGTACAGCCACCATGGAAGAGTATGGAAGTACCTTAAGAGATTAAAAACAGGAGACAATAGGCCTGAAATGTAATCACAAGGTCCTTATAAGACCAAGGTCAAAGGAGAGACAAGGCAGTATGAGAGAAGCAGCGGCAAAGAAAAGACAATGTGATTCAGGCTCCCAAACCAAGGAAGGAAGACAGGCTCCAGAAGACGGAAAAGGCAAGGAACAGATTCTTCCCTAAAATCTCCTAGCAAAAACCAGTCCTAACAAACGTTGATCTCAGCCCTAAGTTTTATTCTGGACTTCTAATCTTCCAAACTGTAAAATAATACATTGAATTATCTTAAGATACTATGTTTGTGGTACAGCAGTAAAAGGAAACAATAACACCTAATAAAACTAGTATATATTCAAACCTTAGAACACATCAAGGGATCTCTGAGGTATTATTTATATATATAATTATATATATTATTTATATATATAATTATATATATGTTTATATGTATATATATATAAAATATTTATAACTACCTTAATAATGCTGTGAACAAAAAAATAAGTAGGGAATTCAACAAATTTAAAAGTTAAATAAGGCAAAAAAAAAAAAATCCATAGGTTAAATTTGCTATAGTCTTTGAATATTTAAAGTTTTCATCTTTGCTCTGTTATTTAACTCCTCCTGGGTAATGTCACCAGGTTAAAAAAAAACAAAAAAAACAACCACTAAAAAGTCAAATTATTTCTTCGCAAAGAGCGTATTTACATTGAATAGTGGCAAACCTGAATGAGATAGGACCCAGGGTAAAACTGTCCAAAGACTGTCCAGTTTGTTTTGATTTTCCCCTTAACCAAGTTGCATCTGCCCAAACATGCAAATTCTCAGTGTGGTTAAGTGCAGGGAATCAGTATGCTTAGGAACTAAAATTTCTGGAGATCAGTGAATGACTGCTAAGGCTTGCAAAAGGAAGAAGTGACCAAGGAAAGTTTTGTTTTTCAAAAGTAAATTCCTAAGACTAGAAGCTGGCATAGAAAAGAAGTGTACAATGGATAATGAGGAACGAGGTGCTGTTGAAAACTCCAGGGCACCCCAGGGATTATGAAAGACCCAAGAAGAATGCCAATGCACAGCTAAAGTGAGTTTGTATGGAGAAGTTTTAAGGCCCTACAAGGAAACGATGCTGCCAAGCATTTCTGTACTCCTCATATTAAAGACATGTATCACAATTTTGAAACCCAGTTTGGGTGTCCAATTCAAAACACACAAGGACAGGGGCACCTTGATGGCCTAGTCAGTAGATAGAGGATGTGACTCTTGATTTCAGGGTTGTGAGTTTGAGCCCTATGTTGGGTGTAGAGATCACAATAAAATAAAATAAAATCTGAAAAAATATATGAGCCAAGAAAACACAAGGATAGTGCTCACTTTGACAGTGGATATACTAGAACTGGAACAATACAGAGAAGATTAGCATGACCCCTGCATAAGGATGATACACAAAATACACAAGGACAAAGTGCTTTCCTGAATCACAGAGTAGGCTGTGTAGAAGATAATCATATAATCACTGAAGCCTAAAAACAAATAAAATATATTTCTAAGGATAACAAATTGATGTTTAAAATGTCCATAGCAAAGTTGAGAAGATTGTTTTACATTCTTCTTCCTCCTAAAAGAACATAGTATTTTGAGTTTACAACAGAGTCATCCAACCTCTTATTAAGTCATTCATCAAAAATTGGTTAAGACATATGACATGTTAATCACTAACTTTCACTAAGGAACAAGCTATGTGACAAACCAAGATGCCACCAGGTAAAGGAAAAAATATATATAAGTTCCAAATATTGTAACAGAGGTTTAAACACAGGGTCTTGAAAAACAGAAGGTGAGGGTTCAGAGAAATTTCATTCCATCCACTCAATGAAGAAGATGGATCTATAGGAAAGAGATCTCTGCTGTAGGAATCTCCATCATATTATAGTGAATCAGAACAACCTTCTTAGAAGGCCCTCAGAGGCAAATGGGCTTATGTACAGCAACAATAAACGGAGAAGAAAAAAAGCCAGCAGTTCCCACCATCAATTTGGCTCAAATAGGGCAGCATTGATAGAATCAAGGGCAAACACACAATAAGACTCAATGAAACTATAATGTTCCAGTGCTAAACCAGCTAAAGACTCTTCTCTTGATACCAAGGGAAACACTCCAAAAGGGCATGGTACAATATGAAGAAATGCAATGAACTCTCTTCTGACAAGGACCTTGTATTGTCAATGACTTAGGCTTTCCCAGCAGGCTGTGCCCCCAGAGCCAGACTCCAATCTTGAAGAACCATTATTGGTTTTGAAGCATTTAACCTATGAAGAAGAATGAAGAATCTCCTTCAGCTATCCAAAAATCCCCTGAAAACATAAGGATTTCAGCTAGAAGATACATAAATTCATGATCATGACTCAAAAGAACTAATCCTGGCATCAACCTCCTACGCTACATTTTCAGCAAGGTGGCTGTGTTCTAGGAGCTGAGGCAAGGGTCCTGGCAGCAAATTTTGAGACTTACTCAGTCAGATACCTGCAAAAGACCTAGAAGAAGTATAAAAATGGATCAAATCTTGGAGAAACTATAGTCTGATTATGGGGGAAAACACAAGAAAAAAAATCAAGTTGTACTGTAATATTATATATAATATATACTCTAAGTGCCATGGGACCATTGCAAATGGAAAGAGTCAGTGAGAATCTGTATAAGAAACCAGCCCAGATGATTCACCTCCCCTTCCAATTTACCCCAACCCCCTTCTCCTCTCTAACTCCCCATGTCATCCATGCTATTTGTTATGCTCCACAAATAAGTGAAACCATATGATAATTGACTCTCTCTGCTTGACTTATTTCACTCAGCATAATCTCTTCGAGTCCCATCCATGTTGTTACAAAAGTTGGGGTATTCATGCTTTCTGATGGAGGCATAATACTCCATAGTGTATATGGACCACATCTTCCTTATCCATTCGTCCGTTGAAGGGCATCTTGGTTCTTTCCATAGCCATTGCTGCTATAAACATTGGGGTACAGATGGCCCTTCTTTTCACAACATCTGTATCTTCGGGGTAAATAAGAGACTATGGACTCTAAAAAACAATCTGAGGGGTTTGAAGTGGCGGGGGTGGGAGGTTGGGGTACCAGGTGGTGGGTATTATAGAGGGCACGGATTGCATGGAGCACAGGGCGTGGTGAGAAAATAATGAATACTGTTATGCTGAAAATAAATAAATTAATTAAAAAAAACAGCCCAGATGATCAGAAGATTTGTGTGTGAAGTATAAAATAATGTAGGTAAATGTGATGACATGTTTATACAGTTTAAAGTTTTCTGTATTAATTTTGTGCTAAACTAACTTCTCCCTATAATATAGGCCTATTAAAAAAATGAAAAGACCTCTATCCCAGCAAACAGAAGAGCAATTGAAATCTTCATGGTAAAATAAGAAAACCTTGAGAAAATGATTCTTAAACATAAATAGCTAGAGTGGATAGTGAAGAAAAATTCCTTTAAAACCTCAGACTTCAAAATAATCCCTAATCTAATGTTTTCTTTTATGTTCCTTATATTTAAGAAAGTACTGATTAAAAGTTCCATATATAAATTATTCATCATACATGCAAAGCTACATACATATCCACCAATACAGCTTACTTTACAGGCAGTCGTTTATCAGTAAATAATGAGAGGCACGTTCATCCTATAAAACGACAAAGCCTAAATACATTGAAATAGGTACAGGACCACTTCCTGTTACTCAGGAGAGGAAAAAAGGCAATGTGAAGTCATTCAAGCAGAATAATAAGTAAACCAAAGCCAGATCAAAGGAATACAGAAGAAAGGCTGAAACATGAAGCTGAAATATTTATTTCCTTCAAAACATCATCCATGCCTTGTCCCTGGGCAGTTCAACATTTCAAAGTAGGTAGAAAATATTCTCACTTACATTCATCACTATGCACAAGTAGATCAAATTTTAAATAGGAAAATTTTCTCTTTATTTACCAAACATAAATGTAATATTTATCATTGGGAGTTTTTTTGCTTATCAGAAATGATTTCTAAATTATGTGAAATAATTAAAAAGTCATAATAGATACTTTTCAGTACTTCCAATGGATGAAGCTGCTACAAACGATAACATTCATGGTGTAAGCATAATTTTTAATGTCTTCACAAATGATGAAACAGAGGGAACATTTACTGAATGTTCACTATGCTCATTGGTTTGGGGTAGTTCGTGAACTATTTCATTTCATTTTTAAACCGATAAGAAAGTTATCACTTACTTTTTTCCACCAGTGAAAATAAGGAAGTTTAGAAGAGTTAAGTGATTTGCCCAAGTATTTACAGAATCAATGGCAGAATGAGAAATTAAAGCAGCCCAAAGTCCAAAGTCATTCTACTACACCATGCTACTTCTTTAAACCTGTATGTGTGTGTGTGTGTGTGTATATATACACACACATGCGTATATATAATATACATAACTAAATCACTGATGTTAATTGGTTGAACTTACAAGTAGGTGCTTACTTATTATAATTTATCCTCACATAACATATTTGCATATCAAACCACTTTCAGAACATTTGAAAGCTAAAATATTTATCAAGTATTTACTTAACACCTATTGTATGCCAGAATCTGTGTTTGGTGTTGAAAATACAAAAATGATCAACACACTGTCCCTGCATTCAATATAGAAAAGACGACAAACTATACCACTTTCAGTATGATAAAAGCTACACAATAATATGAACATAATAATATGAACAAATAAGAACTGGAGAAATTCATTATGCCTAGGGTAAAACAGAAAAGCTTCATAAAGGGCAGGTCATTTGGTAGGATCGTCACAAAGAATGTTGAAGAGGTGTAACATATACATATATATGTTTTCTAACTGTGTATTAAAATGGGTATGTATTTGTTAAATACATATTTTTATTTGATATTTGTAAAATACCTTTTATTTTCCTCCTTGCCATCATACTTTCCATGAGAAGAGCAAATCTCCATCAGAAGATTCTTATTTATTTCAAGGGAAAGATGAACATGATAGAGGTAATTTCTAAATATAAGGTTTTGTTTCAGATATAATAAAATATGCAACCATTTTTGCTGATTATAAAAAGCACACACTCTTATCAAAAAGTGTATAAAAAAGTGTATTAGCTGGATTTATGTTAGTTTTAAGAAATCAATCTTTAGGGACGCCTGGGTGGCTCAGTGGGTTAAGGCCTCTGCCTTCGGCTCAGGTCATGATCCCAGGGTTGTGGGATGGAGCCCCGCATCAGGCTCTCTGCTCAGCGGGGAGCCTGCTTCCCCTCTCTCTCTGCCTACCTCTCTGTCTACTTGTGATTTCTGTCTGTCAAATAGATGAATAAAATCTTAAAAAAAAAAAAAATCAATCTTTATTTATAAACAAAAATCACCCATGTTTCACTCACCATTTCTCCCTACCTCATACTACACTTTTCCAAAGGCTCCAGTGGTTATCTTATATGTGATTAGTAATAAGTTCAGTCACTGGATCCTCTTACCGTACCCTGCAGGGTAGGGTATTTCAGCACAAAGGATAACAGAGAAGCTGCAAAACAGCTAAATCAGGGAAGCGAATAGGGGCCAAGATGGCAATGCAGGGAACATGGACCTGTGATAAGGCTGAGAAGTACCCTGTCATACTGAAATTCTAGAGACAGAACTTTCATATCTTTGTAGAAAAACTACATTGTATGAAATGAAAAGCATAATGGATAGGATTACAGGCACTGCTGAAGAAAAGGTTCATGAACTTGAAGACTTAGCAGTGAAAACTAACCAAAACAAAGCACAGAACGAAAAACAGAATAATAAAAAACAAAGCATTGGTGACAACTGTCGGCAATCTAATATTCATATATTTAGAGTTACCCTTAAAGGAAAAGAGAGATGGGGGACAGAAAAATATTAAAAGAAATCATGGCCAAAAGCTTTCCAAATTTAATTAAAATTATAAATCTACAGATCCAAGAACTCCAAGCATAAGACAAATAAAACTACATGAAGGCACAACATAATTGATTTGCCCCCCCACAAAAAAAGAATCTTGAAAACAGCGGGAAAAAAAGACATGTTCCAGAGGAACAAAAGTAAGGAAAGCAGCAGATTCCTGGCAGATACAAGGCAAGCAAGAAGACAATGAGGTGACATCTTCATGAAGGCAAGAACAATTCAGTATTAGATGATCTAATAATACATTTAATAATGATTAGATTACCTGGGGCACCTGGGTGGCTCAGTCGGTTAAGAGGCTGCCTTCAGCTCAGGTCATGATCCCAGGGTCCTGGGATAGAGTCCCACATCAGGCTCTCTGCCTGCCACTCTGCCTACTTGTGCTATCTCTCTTTTAAATAAATAAGTAAAATCTTAAAAAAAAAAAAAAAAAAAAAACAATGATGATTAGATTACCTAATCCCAAAATGACCAATAAAATTGATAATCCTCCAGCCAGACTGATTGGGAAAGAAAGACAATACAAATCAACATTACAAATGAGAGAGGTTCTGCACTGCAGAGTCTATACATATTAAAAGGACAAGAAGGCATATTATGAAAGAAAGAGAAAAGAGAAATTTAATCCATATTTCCCAGCAAAATTAACTTAAAATTAACTTTAAAAAATGGATCACAATCCCAAATGTAAAACCTGGAACTATAAGCTTCCAGAAGAAAACCTTTGTGATCTGGGATTAGGAAAAGACTTCTTAGATGTGATCCCAAAAGCACCATCTGTAAAAGGACAAATAAATACCCTGGACTTCAACAAAATTAAAAACACCACTTCCTTGAAATAAACCATTAAAAGAATGACAAGGAAAGCCACACACTGGGAGAAAAACATGGGCAAATCATGTATCTATTAAAGGACTTGTATCCAATATAGACAAAGAATTTTCAAGACTCAATTCTAAGAAAACAACCAACACAGTTTAAAAATAAAAAAGAGGCTAAAGATTTGAACAGACAGTTGACAAAGTAGATATACTTATGGCAAAAAAAGGACGCGATGAGTTTTTCAACATTGGTCACTAGGGAAATGCAAATTAAAGCCACAATGAAGTGCTTGGACAAGCCTGTTGGAATTGTGAAAATAGCAACACTGACCATATCAAGTGTTGGCAAGGATGGGGAGGAAGAAGAACTTTCACATACTGCTGGAGGGAATGTAAAATAGTACAAACCACTCTGGACAATAGTTTGGCAGCTTCTTAAAGAGTTAAACATACACCTCCCACTTGGTCCAGACATTTGACTCTCGGGTTTTTATTCAAAATAACAAAAAGAAAATGTCCACACAAAAACCAATGTTTATAGAAGCTTTATCTGTAATAGCCCCAAACTGAAAACAGCCTAAATATCCATCAACAGATATATGGGTCAACAAAATATGGTATATCCATAGAATGGAATAATACTCAAAAATAAAAAGCACTGAACTATTGATATTCAGTAAAACACCTCAAAATCATTATGCCAAGGGAAAGAAGAAAGACCAAAAAGTACATATTGCATATGCTTCCATTTGTCTAAAATTCTAGAGATTAAAGTATAGCGACAGAAATGAGATTAGTGCCTGCCTGCATAAGGAGAAGTCAGAGAAAAGTGGGCAGTAGAGATTTCATAGTGGCATAAGGAATCTTTTGGGAATAACTAATGCTCACATAGACAGATTTTGTGTTGGTTGTTTCACAAGTGTATAGGGTATGTCAGAATGTGAAACTATACTTTGTGTGAAATGTATTATATTTCAACTATAATTCAATAAAGCTATTAAAATAGCCCTGAAATATATTAAAATATATTTATCTTCACTTATTGTAAGAGAACTGCAAGTTAAAACTATATTCAGATACTATTTATCACCTATCATCTATCAGACAAAAAAGCTAAAAAATATATTCTGTTTGGGAGGTTAAAAATCATTCTAATATGTAGCCAGTAGAAATGATATATATATATATATATATATATATAATTATAAAAATATATATATATAAATTTAGCAATATAAAACACAACTACATATATGTTAATCTTTTGATCAGATAATACAAAAATACACATCCTAGTAGGTTATTCGTTATAGCATCAACTGTAATTACAAAACCTGAACCAGCTGAATGCCCGCAGGTAGGACAGCTGTTGCATAAATTGTGGTTTGTCCACACAATAGCATACTATGCTGATGTATGAATGCCCTCTAATTTATAACAAATGGATAAAGCAAAGTATAAGGAAATATATATACACTGCTCATCTGTGCAAAAACACACACAGAAAAGATGTCAAAGACTGACGAATGAGGTCACCCACCGGCCGGGGCTGAGCCGGAGGAGAAAGGACAGAAGCAGCAGACGTGGGACTCTGTTCCTCTGAGTACACCTTGTCGTGCAGGTCTCATTTTTGAAATCATGTTAATATTCCTTTACTCAAAAAATAAAGAATAAAACTAATGAGGATGGGGGGGTACGATTCTAAAATGAAATGCCAACAGAAAAAAAGTCTCAAAAGACATGAGCTCCTTCAACAAGAAGAGAACTTCTGTCCATCTTGGTCTGGCTCTCTCCCACACCCACTAACGAGCAGGGGGCTTTGAGAGAAACAATCATGAAGGCACTGTCCAGCGCCTTCCTCTCTCCGGGAATATCCCCTGCTGTACACAGACTCTTGCTGGCTGCTCGGGCTGTGACCAGACCAGAGTACATTAATTCTACAAGGGAGGATTCCCCAGCCGCACGTTGGCCGCCACTCACCTAAACCACAGCCCTAGCTACCTGATTCTTCTATTTTTTCAAATTAATTATAAATTTGAGAGGAAAAGGAGGTGTTACTTAGGAGCTTCCAATCTCTTCCAAATAAAAAATGTCACAAATTTTTCAGGTTTTTTACAAGTTTCCATTAAGAATTTATTTCTACTGAATAGACCCTAGCTGTTCCTAATAAAACAGAATCACAATTTTAGTATCATAAATAATCTTCCTTAAAATTCCTAAGGAAATCTATAGAAGCATGGCATTCCTAATTCAGGCTTTGTTAGTAAGAATTTGTGGTAGTTCTGACAGTGAGGACATTTAAGTTCACTTTTATTTGTTCTACAATAAGTCCTCTCTTTTTAATTACTCCAGAATTTAAGCATTAAAAAAAAAAGATTTACTTATTTATTTCAGTGAGAGAGAGAGAGCGAGAGAGAGCGCATGAGCAGGAGGGGAGAGGGAGGGGAATTACAAGCTAACTTCGTGCTTGGCTTGGAGCCCAAAGTAGGCTCCATCTCACAACCCTGACCCTGAGATCATGACAAGAGCTGAAACCAAAACTCGGATGCTTAACCAACCGTGCCACTCAGGTGCCCCCAAAAGGTAAGTTTTTAATGTAGCAAGGAAAACTATATTCATATGTGAAAAATACACAAGAAATAAAGCCTGAAAAAAAAAAAAAACAACCCTCAAATCTTTGTGAGACTTCTACAAAATAAAGTGACAAATTAAGAAAAATGTCAATTAAACCTTATCGAAGTAATAAATGTTTTTATCCAGTTAGCTAAATAAATGTCTTTTTAAAAATAAATATAGTTTTGGAGCACCTGGACAGCTCAGTGGGTTAAAGCCTCTACCTTATGATCTCGGGGTCCTGGGATCAAGCCCTGCATTGGGCTCTCTGCTCAGCAGGGAGCCTGCTTCCTCCTCTCTCTCTCTCTCTGCCTGCCTCTCTGCCTGCTTGTGATCTCTCTCTGTCAAATAAATAAATAAAATCTTTAAAATAAATAAATAAATATAGTGTATAACAACATTTTATAGGCCACATTGAATCTATTTTTAAAAATAAATATAACTATTTAATAAATTTTTAATATACCCTCTAATTCACACGACCTGAATAAAATGGCTGTCACTGTAAAGATGGGAGCTATTGGTGAAGAGTCCCTCTTGAGATGGAGCTGGAGGAGACAAAGCTTTTGTACACACAGGCTGCACTTCCTACAGCTTCTCGGCCTCTCTCTGTGCATCTGCTCCATTTTTTCCTTGGCCTAAACATTTCTACTCAGAACTTGAGTTTGCATTACAGCCCATTGTGGCTGCCCAGCCAATCTTCATCTTCTGTGTTTCCAGCTTCTGCCCTGATCCAGTCTCTAGGTTTTCCAGTTCCAAATTCCCAAGATCAGGAAGGAGGAGCAGTGCCTACAGCACAATGGTTGGGACTAAGGGCTCTAGAGTCAAACACACACAATTTCGAAACCTTGCACCTCCACTTACTAGCTGTGTCACGTTAAGCTCTTTGTTATCTGAGTAAAATAAGTTTGCTACCTTCAGATCAGGTGTCCACTCTGGACCCCATGTACATGGCAGAGGAGGAGAGAGGTCTTATGCAGAGAACATGGTGAGTTGCCATCAGAAGCTGTGGGCGGGGCACATTCTCCCATTTGAGACTCGGGGGAAGAATAAGCCATGACATATACATGGTGTTTGCGGCCATCAATGAGTCCCTGGGATCAAGTCATTTAAAAGGCACAAAAGGAGATCTACTGAGTGACACATAAAGTGAAAGACTGCATGCTATCCGAAAAAGAGCACTGAATTAGGAATCAGAAGGCCTAGAAGTAAGTCCCAGCTCAGTCACATAGGAACAGCACCACACTGGTTAAATCACTTAATCTCTTTAAACCTCAGTTTCTCCCTTTAAAATGCAGATAATCACAAACAGCCACTAAAGATTCTTTTGGTGATGAACTAAGAGGATATATACTGTGGGGGCACCTGGGTGGCTCAGTGGGTTAAGCCTCTGCCTTCGGCTCAGGTCATGATCTCAGGGTCCTGGGATCGAGCCCAGCATCAGGCTTCCTGCTCTGTGGGAAGCCTGTTTCTCCCTCTCCCACAAACACTGTTTGTGTTCCCTCTCTTGCTGTGTCTCTCTCTGTCAAAAAAAAAAAAAAAAAAAAGGGTATATACCGAAATCATTTTGACTATAATGCATTAAATAAAGTATTGCTATATTCTATTCGTTTATCAACTCTCCACCAGGCTTAAGTCTATTTCACCACATTTCATTGCTAAAGTGAATTTTGATTATAGTAAAACTCAAGAAGCTAAATATATAAACTGCTTAAAACAGTAAGTTCAGCAAATTTAATTCCTGAAGAAAGAATCTAATAAACCTAAAAGCCACACATACTGTGTGAAAGTGTCACAAATGTCAGCCAATAAGAGGCCTCTTGACCATTATATCACAGTGACACTGATGTAAAGCAGTGTGTCCTCTAAGCAGTGCAGGATTCTGTAAAGACGCATCTACAAAGAAGTACTTAACAGAACAGAAACTTCCTTTTCGATCTGAAGCGAGGTCACCATATATTTCTGTCCTCTCTTTAAGCCTTCCACCGTGCCTCTTCGAGGCAGGGTTACGTCAGCATGCTCACTGGGTTTAAGGAATGCTTACAAGAAACAGGAAACTTTGCTCTCCATCTAAAATGGTTTCAGATGCTCAAGCAGAGCAAAGAGAACAGATGGGTCCCCCCCCACCTACCACCATCGACATTCAACAGTGCTATTTTTCAAGAAGAAAATTATGTTCAGAGTTTGTGGGCACTTTCCAAAGTGTAGGGATAACTTTTCTCAAGATGACACAAATGTCTGCATCAGTGCAAAACTGAATACTTTTCAAGTCACCTAACAAAAATGAGTATGAATTTTTGATGGTGACTTCTAGTGATTTATCCATAATTTTCAACTTCAAATTTCATGGTACCTGTTGCAAGAAAAACAAACTATTCTACTCCTATTAATTACTTAGAAAATTTTTACACTGAAACTTTAACTATATATTATGTTTGTTCCCATTGTAGCCAAAAACTAGAGAAGGGATGATGACAATTTATGGGTGTGATAAACTTTCATGATGAATTGGAACTTTCTCTACCAAACAGGGTGACTCTCCTCAGTAATAATTTCAAACACTGCTACTGTTCAAAACCACCGATTAGTCGTAACAGAGCAAGCTAAGGAACAATTAACTTCCCCAGTAAAGAACTTGAAATGTTTCTCATTATAATCACATAGCACCCCTTTAAAAAGCAAAAGCAAAATCAAAGAATCAGACATCAAAAGACCATTAGATCTTTCAATAGAGACCATTCCCAGACCTACTTTACTCCACATCAAACCTCCTTCGGGGTGTTTTCATTGTTCACTAAGAATAGAAATATATGGTTCAAATTACCAAAAGTTTCTTCAAAGTTCCTTGACATTTGTGTATTCCACACCTAAAATGAATAAATGTTCTAACAAGTAATAAAAAACTAGAAGATCCAAATTTTAACAAAGTCCCCAATTTTTAAATACCTTGTTAAATTTCATGACCTCGAACTTCAGGGACTGTAAGTTAGGAAGGAATAAAGGAAACAGAGTTAAGGAAATGAAAGCGTGTTTTTCTTAAGGATGGAAATGTTTGACATTTGCTTATTTCTTGTTTATTATTGTCTGACAAAAGTGTTTTCTTCCAGAAAATCAGGTCTATTTGCTTCATTCCTAACCTCATGCTTGGACGTTCGCACATTACCACATACATGTCTTGAAACATTTTATTTCTTCTGGCAGGGAAATTCCCTCTTCTCCACCAGCTCGTTTTCTGTTCTTCAAAACCTAGTTTTATTGCAGAGAGATGTTCAGGAAAGTTCAGTCCTCCTCCAATGTCAGTTTCATCACAGACCACACTACTACCAATTCTCTAACCATCTGCCGTCCCCTGTGGAACAAAGTACATCCTTCCGTCCCCACCTTTGGGGGGATTTGGGGTCTTGCTCAGGCTCCTGTACTCCTGATCCAAGTGGACTCCTTTTCTCCAGTTCCCTCACATGCCCTCTTGTACTCTCCATCCCTCCATCGTAGGTTCACACTCTTCCAACTTCTTGGATGACTTTTACCATATGTAAGAATAAATGTATCAGGTACATAAGACACTGTGTTCAGAGTATACGTTGCGGATACCATCAGAAAGAGATCTATTATTAGAGTTAGCTTATATGAATTTTTTACTGATTAGACTTATTTTCTGAGTCTCCATGAAGAAGTAACTGTGAGAAATAATGATCATTAGTGATGTTTTCCAATAGTTCAGATGTGTTTTTAATTTTGCTTTCTTCCTTTATATTTTTAGCAAACAGGCTTAAGTCCAATATGAAATTAAATGAGCTTAAAGAAACATCACTTTCAACATGGGTGATGATCTCTATCTTGTGTCAATTATGCTTTGTTTGTAAGAGTTGATTTCTTATCACTAGCCTTGGCACTATTTTTCTGATTGCAAAAATACAATAAAATATTAACATGACCATATAAATGAGCTGCTATAGCAAAGGGAGACAACATTCCCATACTGCCCAGTGGCCAAAAAGTGTAAAAACCTAACAATTCTACTGTGACTCTCTTGGCATAAACGTGGTGATCATCTTAATTTACAATTTTTTAATGACAATGATTATACATGGATGGATATGGAGAGTAAAAATCTGTCAGAGTACTTTTAGCACCAATTAGCAGAAGAAAATTTTGTTTGCAAAGCCTAACAAAGGAGATACTGGTGAAAAGATCCAAAAGTAGGGAAGGCAACCCACCCAACTTAACTGCTCACTCTAATTTGATACAAATGAGACTTAAGAACATCAAGCTCTCCTTGTTATAATTCTATCAGAAAATAATTTAATCAGTGGTTTGCCTACTGGAATAGGCTAGTCCACTAGAAAAGAATATTTTGGGGTATATATTAGGTGGCTCAGTGGGTTAAAGCCTCTGCCTTAGGCTCAGGTCATGATCCCAGGGTCCTGGGATCAAGCCCCCCATGGGGCTCTCTGCTCAGCAGGGAGCCTGCTTCCCCCTTTCTCTCTGCCTGCCTCTCTGCCTACTTGTGATCTCTGTCTGTCAAATAAATAAAATTTTTAAAAAATCTTTAAAAAAGAAAAGAAAAGAAAAGAATATTCTTAGCAAATGCCTAGAAGCCGTTTACATAATTCTCAGTAGGGATTCCCTTTTTGTGGGCTATCGCAGCAGCAGAAACTAGACTGACAAGGAAATATGTGTGCCACCTGCCAGAGTATCATTTTGAAGACCCAGTAACAAAAGCCAAGTACGAAAACAAATAGCTTTCCCAGCAATTCCACTCCTGGTATAAACCAAAAGAACGGACTACCTGTGAAATGAATGCTCACAGTACCACTGTTCACAACAGCCTAAAAGCAGAAACCCAAATGTCCATCAACAGTGAATGGATAAAAAAAAAAAAAAAAAGGGTAGTATATACACAATAAAATATTATCCAGCCATGAAAAGGAATGAAGGAACAATACATGCTAAAACATGGAACAACCTGGAAAATATTATGTAAGTGGAAACAAAGCCAGACACAAAGGTCACACGTTGCAGGATTCTATTCATATGAAATATTCAGAATAGGTAAAACCCAGAGAGGGCAAGCAGATTGGTGGTTGCGAGGATCTGGGAACAGGTAGAGATTAGGGATTAAGCTGTTAAATGCGTACAGAGCTTTACTGCGGGGTGATGCAAATGTTCTGTAACTAGATATGGATGTTGGTTGCACAATATTGTAAATGTACTAAAAGTCACTCAACGGTTAATTTCATATTATGTAAATTTCACCTCAAATTTAAGCAAAACAACTAAACAAAAAAACAAAACAACTAAAACGGTGGAGAGGAGCCCAGATGAAAATGTGTACAAGGACCAGGTAACAGAAATGAGAAGAATGACCCCAAAACCTCATTCTCTGCATAGAGTTCTGTTGCAACTTTGGGGTTTTTTGGTTAATGCTATTAATTTTTTCCTTTAGTTTTCTCTCTTCTTTTTTAATCTGTACAGCAGAGACAAGTCTCATTTACTAACTTCTTTTCAAAGTGGTTTGGGTGATATTCTACATCGTGTTTCCAATTTCACGGATTTCTGCCCTTAGCTTTATTTCTTTTATTGTCTTCATATGACCATGTTGTCTTCATCTAGCTTCTTGAGGTCATTTCAGTCTGGACACTGGATTAGAGAAACTTCTTAATATTTGATGAGGAATACTCTTATTAAACATTTGGAAATTTTTATTATGATTTCCTTTTTAAACTTAAGGTTATTTAAAAGTACAATTTTAAGTTGATAAACCTGAGGGTTTAAAAAGAAAACTGGCTGCTTGTTATTGATTACTAACTTAATCGCCCCATAAACAGAAGAGAATGACAATGATTCTTTGAAAACTGTTGTGACTTCCATTATGACTTAATCCAAGAATTACACAATCAGCTCCAGCCACCTGTCACCATGAGAGAAGATGACTTAGTGCTGCCAGACCTTGCATGTTTCCAGAGAAACAAGAAATTCAAATTCATGTGAAATCTCCTAATTTTATAATGTTGGCAACTCATTCAAATTTTCCAAACTATTTTTCAGTCCAAACTGAACACATGTGCAGAATGACTCAATCAGCAGCCCAAGAAAGCAGGAACTTGGGAGGAGAACATCAAAACAGACAAGAAGCAAGCAGAGAGATAGCAAAGATTAGAGTACCATGAAGGAGAGACAATGAAGGCTTTTGTGACATTCTGAATTTCTGTAGGAAGTGAATTTAAAAGTGGAGTTTAAAAAGTGGAAAATAAACACAAATATCCAAATATATAGTAATAAGTGCTATAAAAAATTAAGGAGATAAGTGGTCTGAGACTAAGATACACATGTGTAAGTCACTGCTGTAAGATCGGTATCGAAGAATGGTTTCTAAAGCTATGGTCTTGGATTGGATTGTCTATGGAGAGGATCCAGAGACAACAGAACATGGAATGACCATGTAATCAAGACTGGGTGGAAGGAAGAAAATCAGGAGGCTGTGTCCCAAAAACTGAAGAAGAGAATGTTGAAGGGAAGGGAAACTGAACAAAATCCAGATCAAAGGTCACTGTGACCTTAGGAGAAGTTTTGGTAACAGGAAGAAAGAAGACAGATGGGACTGGGCTGAAGAAAGAACATGGAATATGAGAACGCAGACTAAATTCGCAAAATAACTGCAGAAACCTGTCTATGAGAGCAGAAAGGGGAAAAGATCGCAGATGGGGCGCTTAGGGTGAGAAAGGGTGTTTTAAGATGGATACCTACTCTTCTCTACATATTAAAAGGACCAACGTAGTTGAGAGATAATAAAGGGGTCTTAAATTAGTCCGCACAATGGAGAAATGGGCAATAATTGGGAAAGGAACCAGAGAATAAGTGGGAAGCGAGGTGTGAGGGATGACCTTGTCAGTTCACAGAACACAGGAAAGTAAGGGTCTAAAGCGAGGACATTAAGTAGAAACTAGCTGAGTTTGGAGGGGCAAGGATAGAAATAGCACCCATTTTACATGTAATTAGTGACAGGAGGCAGGTGAGGAGGAGATGACAAAGTGATGACAAAGGCTTCCCTATATGCTCCATGAACAAAGAGTATCAGGGAAAAAAAAAAAGCCCAATATAGATAAAAGCTCCAAAGGACATGACTGTGGTCTACTGTATTCATAAAACATATATCGATGGGGTAAAAAATTAAAGAATACTCATGGCAACACAGAATATGATGGTTTTCTGGAGTTAGAAAAAAACCATTTGGGAGATCTGAGTCAGCCTTTGATTCGCTTATTAATTTTGCAGAAAGCTAACAGTGTTCCACTGCTCAGGAGGTCATACAGCTCCACATGGCTTACTGTCCTCCTGAAAAAGAGGCAAAAGACCACAAAGCAAGCTGGAGATCAAGGAATTTTTTGAAAATCAAGATTCAAGGTCATGGGAAGGTCACTGTGTATTTAGATTTTAGTCACACAAACTAATCTGTAATTGAATCTATAGTAAATCACAATAACTGATTCTAAAGATGACGATTCTGACTTACCAAAAATGTTTTCATTATGCAATGACAAAAAAGATAGGAGAGTATATATTACATTTCAAAGAGAATTCTAATAAAAAATAAGTCAAGAATAGTTTTAGTCTCCATATACAGAAATGGCATCTGGCTAACTAACATCTCCTGAATCCTGTAGGCACTTACTAAAATACCTAGGAAGAGAAGAGGGGGAAGAGGGGTGGGGGGCAGGGGATCCCAATAACAATAAGAACTGACATAAACAAACAACCCAATGAAAAAAGCTGGGAGGAACTGCCCATAAATACAAAGCAAATGGAAATGGATTGATAAAAAATACCTAAACAGGTCCATCTGCCAGCACATCTAAATGGGTCTTAGGAAATAGAATCAGAGAAAAATGAGGTAGAAAGACACCATCTTCCTCCCTCAGGTAAAAGATTCTGTGTCTAAACAAAAAAAAAAAAAAAAAAAAAAAAAAGGTAGCTGGGATTCTTCCACATAACAGAAAACATCAGAGGAATGTCCACAGATGTTTTATTTACATCCATTCAGAGCCAGGAAGTCCTAGAAAACATCTGGATTGAGCGTAAAGAATGAATGATGGTATACCATATGCCAGGAGCTGTAATTTCCACAACTAAAGTAACATAGATGGAAACAAAAATAGGAAGAAATTGGAGCTCGATATGCACTCAGAACTATAGAACTTGCATTCGTTCAGAAGAACACAGACTCATCACCCAGCCTATGAGAAAGCATGCCATCAGTAAAGCAAAATTTCTATGGGTAATATTTCCTAGAAACTTCAAACTTCACTGGCAGCTGACAAAGACTGTTCCTAGCTAGCTGCAGCTCTCCAACAGAACAGGAACATTATACAAATAGACATGGAGCAGAGACAGGACAATGCATCCCCAGATTACATGGTATACTAATGCCAGATGGTATCTGCAAAAATGCACACACAGTAGAAGTTCAGTGTTTGTGAAATAAAAAAAACAAGACTGCACAAAATTTACCTTGTTCAAGATTAAGTAATAAGGTATGAAAACACCAACTAGAGTCTGAAAGCTACTACAGAACCTGGGAATAGAAACACTTCAAATACACGGAAGAGTCACTTGTCAAAACAGTCCCCTTTAATATCCAGAAGAAAGTAACAGGAACACTGTGAGGAGTCTGAATACAGAAGATGGTGTCTATGAAATAGGGGGTTACATCTTAAGAATGATCTAAGATAAAAAGGATACAATTAAGACTTAAGGCTGGGAAGTGATTAGAATAAAGAAGAGATAAAAAAAGAAAAACTTAGAGCAGAAGAAAAACTCATCATGGAAGTGTAAAAGAGGAGAAATGCAAGTGCGAAATGTCAAAGCAGTGATTTAGAAACCATCTTAAACATACATTCAGAGGACAAAAACACAAATAAAAACATAAGAAAATTTGAAATATGAAAGAATAAAAGACATGGAAATGGACATAGAAGGAGGATGATAAATATATATTTACATATGTTTCATATATGCTAATATATTTATACTAATATATTTAGCATAAAATACATATTTAGCATATATTGCATATAAATATATAGACATTTATGCTAATAGATTTAGCATATATAATGTATATTATATATAAGGAGGATACTAAATACATATTTATAAATGTTTATATATGCTAAATATATATTTATATTTATTAGATATTATGTATATTACATATGTATAAGCATACATGCATATTACATATTATATACATCGCATACATGTAGGTGCATGTATATTTCATGTGATTACATACACATATATTACAATATCTGTGTTATATATATTTTTCTTTCTTCAGAAAGAAGAGGAAAAACAAGTCCAAATTAGAGGGGGTCAACCCAGATGAAGTCACAGGATGCCCCTCCTCCCACAGACACAAAATGTACAGCTGCAAGTGGAGTAATTAACTCTGAAAGAAATCCAGAAACTAGCTGAGTAACTCCTATGTTTGCCTGGCTCTGATAGAGAATGGGGCCTGCATTTACAAGTCCCACAGGGCTATGCAAACAAAGAAGTAGTTCTTAATGTCTGCAGGAATAACTCATGAATATACAATAGAGATGCATCACATTGGGTAAGAAAGGCTGAAATGCACACACACACACCTGTCACAAGCACCCCCAGCACAATGCTGTGTAATAGGGAAGAAGCTCCCAACTCTCAGCTTATCCCTGAAGAGCAGAGTTGGGACCCTATCAATACACAAAAAATAAGGAAAAAGGAAAAAAGGCATACTGCTATAAAAAATCATCAAATCACAAAAAAAGAGAGCAAGAAAGGAACAAAGGAATTATGAAACAACCAGAAAACAATTAACAAAATGGCAACAGTAAATCCACAAACTATCAATGATTATTTTAAATGTAAATGGATTAAATACTCCAATGTAAAGACATGGAATGGCTAAGTGGGTAAAACAAGACCCAACTACCTGATGCCTACAAAACATTCACTTCAGCTTTAGGACACATATAGACTAAAAGTGAAGGGATGGAAAAAGTTATTGAGCAGGGGTAGATGTATACATCTATCATGCAAAACAGACTGCAAACCAAAA
The DNA here is from genome assembly GCF_022355385.1 of Mustela nigripes. Lineage (NCBI taxonomy): Eukaryota > Metazoa > Chordata > Mammalia > Carnivora > Mustelidae > Mustela > Mustela nigripes. The sequence goes on from NC_081572.1 coordinate 12,142,350, forward strand.
ACTGTAACAAGAGACAAAGAAGGTCATTATATAATGATAAAAGTGTCAATTCATCAAGAGGATATAACATTAGTAAATATTTATGCACCCAATAAAAGGAAGAAAGAAATATATGAAGCGAATATTAACAAACTGGAAGGGGAAAAAAAGACAGTGGTACAGTAACAGTAAGGATACCAACAACCCATTTTCAACAACAGATAGATCCTGCACAGAGAAAAACAATAAGGGAACGCTGGAATTCAGCTACACTTTACAACAAATGGACCCACAGATATTTACAGACTATTTCATCCAGTAGCAGTGGAGTACACATTCTTCTCAAGTACACATGAAACATTCTCCAGGACAGATGTTAAACCACAAAACAAGTCTTAATAAATTTAAGGTTAAAATCACACAAAGCATCTTTCATACAACAGTATGAAACTAGAAATCAATTACAAGAAGAAAGCTGGAAAATGCATGCATATGTGAAGATTAAATAACATGCTACTGAATAATCAATGGATCAAAGAAATCAAAAGAGAAATTACAAAACTATCTTGAGACCAATGAAAATGGAAACACATCAACCAAAATTATGGGATACAGCCACAGCAGGTCTAAGAGGATAGTTGATAGTGATAACACCTACATTTAAAAAAAAAAAGAAAGAAAGATCTCCCCACCAAATCCCTAAATTTACATGAAAATGTATTCAACATCAGTAAACATTAGGGAAATGTGAATCAAAACCACAATGAAATATCACCACAAACCTGTTACAAAGACAAGAGAGAGCAAGTGCTGACGAGCATGCAGAAAAAGGGAATCCTCCTGCACTGTCGGTGGGAACGTAAACTGGTGCAGCCACTATGGAAACCAGTATTGAGGCTCCTCAAGAAGTTAAAAACAGATACCATAGGATCCAGCAATCTGGACATAGTTCACTTCTGGAACTATAACCAGCGGAGACAGAACCATGGCCTTGAAGAGGTATCTATATTTTCATATTCCTTGCAGCATTATTCACAATAGCCAAAGTATGGAAACAACTGAAGTGTCTATCTGTGGATGAATGGATCAAGAAAATGTGGTGTACATATACAATGTAGTATCACTCTCTATTAAAAACGAAGGAAATTCTGTCATTTATAACAACATGAATGAACCTGGAGGACATTATGCTATGTGAAATAGGCCAGGCAGAAAAGGACAAAATACTGCATGATACCACTTACACATGGAATCTTTAAAAAAAAAGGTAACTCAGAAACAGAAGGTAGAAAAGTGATTGCTGGGAGCTAGACATGGGGAGAATAAAGGTTGGAAAGGGATACAAACGTTCAGCTGTAAGATGAATATGGAGTTAGGATCCAAAGTATAATATGGTAACTACAGTTGGTAACACTGTATTGTATAACTGAAATTTGCTTAAAGTGGAATGTAAATTTTTAAAAATCACTTCAAGAGACGCCTGGATGATGCAGTTGGTTAAGTGCCTGACTCTCGGTTTCAGCTCAGGTCGTAATCTCAGGGTCCTGCAATGAAGCCCCGCGGCAGGCTCCGTGCTCAGCATGGAGTCCACTTGGGATTCTCTCTCCCTCTCTCTCTGCACCCCGGACTGTGCCCACAAGCGCACTCTCACTTTCTCACTCTCTCTCTCTCTCTCAAATAAATAAACAAATCTTTAAAACAAACAAACAAATAAATAAATAAAAATCATTTAAAGAAGGCACATGATAATAGTAATAAAACAAAATTTGAGGGGTACATTATAACATCCATCTGTGATTTTTTAAGACATAACTCTTAGAAAATTAGAAATGAACAGGAAATTTCCTTAACCTGATAAAGTGGACTCAAAAACCTTCAGCCAGGGGCACCTGTTGGCTCAGTCGATTGGGCACCTGCCTTCGACTCAGGTCGTCATGATCTCAGTGTCTTGTGGTAGGCTACATGCTGAGCGTGGAGCCTGCTGGAGATTCTCTCTCTCCCTCTCTCTCTGCCTCATTCCCATCCCTCCAAACACACACATGTTCTCTCTCATTAAAAAATAAAAAATAAAAAAGTACTTCTGTCTGCTGGACCTTTCAATTAGAAAATATATTAAAAAAAGATAAAAATTCAAAATGGGATCATAAACTATATGTAAGAATAAATTAACAAAATATGTAAAATATATGTGTAGAAAATTGTAAACATTTAAAGCCATTAAAATAGGGGTCCATGGGTGACTCAGTCAGTTAGGGCTCTGACTCTTGGGTTTGGCTCAGGTCATGATTTCAGGATCCTGCGATCGAGCTCTGTATCGGGCTCCATGCTCAGGGGGCGTCTCCTTGAGGATTCTCTCTCTCTCTCACTCCCCCTTTCCTCCCTTCCCCAGCTCATGTGTGCTCTCTCTCTCCCTCAAATAAATAAAGCTTAAAATCTATTAAAATAGACTAATAGAGAAATATACAATTTATGGAAGAAATAAACCAATCTAGTAAAATTTCTAATTCTACTTAATCTACAAAAACAATGCAAATATGATAAAATAACAACAGAATTTTAGTAAAACCTGATTCTGAAATTGAAATAGAAGAGCAAATAAGAATGGCTAAGACAATTTTAAAGAGTGTGGGAAAAAGAAAAAAGAGTAGAGTATGGGAGGGAATGTTATCACTGTATAAGAGTTCAAGGTTTATGTTCTCAGAGTAATTAAAATGGAGTAACTGTCAATAGCTCTATTTAATGTGATCATAAGCTATTTGGATTTTATTTGTGCTCTTCTGTAATTTTCCAATTTTTCTACAGTAAGTATATACTAGTTTTATAATAAAAACGAAGTTAAACAATAGATACTTCAAAAAGTTTTCTCACTAGATAATGTCAGTATCCAGAGTTCACCCTCCAAGGACCCTGCATAGGTTCATTTTAACATACGCTCTCTATTCCAGTGGTAGAAAAAAAGTATTTCTCTCCTGGATTGGCCTAGAACAAAAGTGGCAGTGACCAATAACAAACTGTTTAAATAATTCAACTATAATATAACTTAACAGTTTCTGGTTACATTTAACCCTACCCTAACATATTAATCTAATTCCGTTTATGTAGAATCTGCAATGCTATCATTCACAGCAATCTTCTTGTTCCTTGCTCTACAAAATATCTAGGTTGTTGGAGGTAACTTTATAGGCAGATATAAAAATCTGACATATTTTCATTGAACAATACATCATGAATTGTATCTGACAATTTGCAAACTGAATTCATCTTTCAACTTAAATAGTCTTCGTTAAAACTAATACCCATCTTCCTTATTAAGTATCATAAGTTATGGTTACTTTAGATTGTAGTAGAACATTTTTTATAATTAATCTTCCAAAAAACTTTTTAAAGAAGACAAATTTCTTTTAAAAGAAAACAAATTTGTTTTCTAAATAGAATAATTTTTCTTATCAAGGAAAAGATGTTTTCATTCACTTGCTATGCACAGAAATTTTAGCTTCTTTCTATATAGCTCCTTAATTCACTTTTTTATTCCATTTTAAAGTATATATAACTAGTAATATCTTAAGTTATTTTTTACCAACCTTACAAACAAAATGACCAAGCTGCAATCCCTCACTTTGGCAATATGTAAAACTGAATTTAGAATTATACGATTCAGCTACACTTTAAAATTCCTCCTGCACAAGACTGATTGAACCTAGCTCTCCCTTTCTACCAAAATGCAAAATTCAAGCTCCTGGGTAAACTGGAAGGTTATTTTAATGGAACTTCATTCAAATTTTTAAAATAAGCAATGTTCCATTAAAAAAACAAACCTAATCAACATGTAGCTCATTCCCTCTTGGAATAATCACAAGATTATTTAGCATTCCATTTGTCTTCTTTTAAGATTAGTTTCCAGCAAATAAAAGTACAAAAATACTGTCATTTTAACATTGCAGTTTTATTATCTACACTCTAAGGCATTCCTATTTGAAGATTAATCCCCATTCCTACTAATATTTTAAATGTTGATTTATAACAACAAACAACCGAAAGATAAATGAAGGAGATTTTCAAGAACCTTATAGGAAAGCTTTTCCACTCACGTTTAAAAATATAACTTACTTAAAAATATAACTTTAGGGGTAAATAATCTGTTTTCCACTGAAGGGACATTATAAATACTGTGTATATTCAGCAAGAAAAGACCGTGTTTTCTAAAATGTGTTGGAAAAATAACACCCCAAAAGTATTTCATAAATTTCATTTTAAACAAAACTATGAAGTCAAGCAAAAGAAGAGATGCTACTCATCTTTATATAAATAAATAATTTTATAGAATGACTTCCAATAAACGAAATGGTAAACATTTAATGACTATCACTAACATTAAGAGTTGGCTTCAAAGCAAAAAAATAAAAAAATAAAAAATTTAAAAAAATATATATATAAAACTTAAGAACATTATATATACATAATTCAAGAACATTCTAAATTACTATAGAAAATAGTAAGAACTTTTTCCTAATAATTTTATGTGCAAATTAAATTGTACTTGACAAAGCAGTGGTACCTGAAAATATGATCATATATTTTTTTAAAAACCAGCTATTGATAGCAGGAATCTTTAATGGAGGCAGGAACATTTTAAAAATCAATAATAAAATAAGTCTTCAAGAAACTGTCATATTTTTTCCTTACTTGTAATACTTGCTCAATTAGCTTATCATCACCCATTCACCAACTTGCATGCCCATGAATCAGATCCCTCGTGTCTTTGATCCTCCCAAACAAAGTTGATTCATATAACGACTGTGTTCTCAGCAAAAGAGGTTCAAAACTACACAAGGGTGAAGTAAAAGTGAGGGAAGGCCTCCAATAATTTCTTCCCTTTCATTCCCAACCCACCTGAATCCCCTGCTAACTTTACTTGGTTCTTTGATAATGCCATTAAATAGTCGAAAAGACTGTCTTCTCCATATATGCATCTAGCTTGGCACAATATAAAAATCTGGATGAAGTCATATATCTGACATAAATGTGTATATGCGCCTACCAAAAGAAACCTAACAGGAATGTTCATTGCAGCACTATTACTAACATCCCCAAGGTAGGAACTGACAATAGAATGGATAAATACTTTGTGGTATGTTCACTTTGAAATATTATTCAACAAATGAGAATAAACTACAATGCTATGTAACAATACGGTCTCACAAACCTAAAGTCTGAGCAAGAGAAGCTCATTCCTGTCCAACTGCATCCAGAGTACTGGAGGATGAGCTGCGTGAAGAGGCTGGGAGAATGGCAGACGGGACTCTCGTGGGGCATTCACAGGACTCAGGTCCTAGTCACTGCATCATGGACTCCACCAAGAAGCCTTCCCATGAGCCACTGGGAAGACCCTATGCACAGGCCAGCTCCTGCGTGAGCGCCCGGTGGCAGCAACCAAAGCAAGCTTGAGCAAATGGCTAATGAGAGAGCATAAAAAGCCAGTCTAAATCTGAGGGCCAGGATGAGCCCACAGACGTGGGTATTAGCGCCATTTCTGTAAAAACAGCAGAGTCTGTGGGCTCTTGGCCAGATATCTTGCAGGATCAAAAAAAAAAAAAGGGGGGGGGGCGCCCAGGTGGCTCAGTTGGTTGAGCAGCTGCCTTCGGCTCGGGTCATGATTCCAGGGTCCTGGGATCGAGCCCCACATCGGGCTCCCTGCTCAGCAGATAGCCTGCTTCTCTCTCTCCCCCTCTCCCTGCCACTCTGCTTACTTGTGCTCTCTCTCTAGCTCTCTGTCAAATAAACAAATAAAATATTAAAAAAAAAAAAAAAGGCACACAAGCTTAAGAATCCCACCACAAGAGGGAAGAAGCAGCATGAAGCAGGTATACTCTACAAAGGCTGAGAAAGCCTCCGAATAACTAGCAGGGCTGAAGGAAGGTATTTCTCTCCTGAAGGCAATTAGTAAAGACCCTTGGTAGGAGACTGCTATGTCAAATGTGAAGATGGCAACGCGGAACTTCAAGGAATGTGAAAAATCAAGGAAACATGACGCCACCAGGGGATCACAATCATCTAGCACCTGGCCTGAAAGACATGGAGATCTGCAATGTACATGATAAATACAAAATACATTTTTAAAGGAAACTCTGAAACACCAAAAGACAATTCAGTGCAATCAAGAAAATAGCATATAAACAAAATAAGAAGTTTAACAAAGAGACAGAAATTATTAAAAAAAGAACCAAATAGAAATTCTGGAGTTGAAGAATACAAGGAGTGAGACGATGAATGCAACAGAGAGAAAGAGAAAGAACCGACATCATCCAGAGCAATATGGATCAGGCTGAAAAAATCTATGAGACAGAAGACCGGAAGAGAGGAACTTTGACATTACCCAGTTGGAGGAAAAGAAAAAAAAATGAAAAAGGATAAATAAAGCCTACATGAACTATCAAAAGAACCAATTGGCGAATTACTGAAGTTTCAGACAAAGGGAGAAGAGAGTAGGAAGTTTATTTAAAGAAATGATGGCTGAGGGGCACCTGGGTGGCTTAGTCGTTACGCGGCTGTCTTCAGCTCAGGTTATGAACACTGGGTCCTGGGATCGAGCCCTGCATCAGGCTCTCTGCTTAGCGGGGAGCCTGCTTCTCCCTCTCCCATTCCCCCTGCTTGTGTTCCCTGCTTGTGTTCCCTCTCTCACTGTCTCTCTCTCTCTCCCTCTGTGCCAAATAAATAACTAAAATCTTTTAATGGAAAACAGTACGGAGAACCCTCAAAAAATTAAAAACAGAACCACCATATGCTCCAGCAATACTACATGTGGGAATATACACAAAGGAAATGAAAACACCAACTCAAAAATGTATCTCTACCCCCATGTTCATAGTTGCCTTATTTACAATAGCCAGGGCATGGAAACAACCTAAGTGTCCATCGACAGACAGATGGATAGAGAAGCTGTGATATGTATAACATACACACACACACACACACACACACACACACACACAGTGAATATTACTCAGCCATAAAAAGACGGAAATCCTGTCATCTGCAACAACATGAAGTGGCCTTGAGGGCATCATGCTAAGTAAAATAAGTCAGACTGAGAAAGACAAATACTGCGTGATATCCTTTATATAACGAATCTTTTAAAAAGCCCAATTCACAGAAAACTAGTAAAACGGTGAAAACCAGGACTAGAAGGGAAGGGACAAGGGGGAGATGTTTGTTAAAGAGTACAAAACTTCCAGTTACTAGTTGATTAAGTTCTTGGGATCGAATATACACAGCATGGTGATTAGAGTTAACCATACTGTATTATACCCTTGAAAGTGGCTAAGAAAGTAGATCTTAATTGTTCTCACCACAAAAAAGAAATGGTAATTTTGCAAGCTGACAAAGGTGTTAGCTAAGGCTACAGTGATCATCATTTCATAATATAAAAGTATATCCAATCAACACACTGTATGCCTTAAGCTTAATGTTCTATGTCAATTATACCTTAATAAAGCTGGCAACAAATTTTAATAATAAAAAGTAAACATCTTTAAATGTGTTTCTCCTGAGATTATGAGATAAAATTTTCAAGTGAAGTCCTTTTACTTCATGTTTCCACTTCCTCAGCCATCTATGCTACTCCTACACAGAATAAAAATATAAAGCAGGGGAGCTTTTCCGTCAGTGTTATCTCTCGGAATTTATCTGTGAAAGTTCATTCTGACTCTGAATTTTTAAAAAGGCACTGAGATGAAGCTGAAGAGTTCCAGAGAAGCTGCCTTTATATCCTGCCACAGCCTCACTGCCTTCAGTCTGCTGCCTTTCACATGGACTGTTACTGGGTCTTCGTCTCCCTTACGTTCCTGTTTCCAATTTCTTGTTACTCATACGTTTGATATTCTCACTCCTGCCAGGATAATCTCCCTAAAATACAGGTCAGGCATGAGATTCACCTACCTTGAAATATTAGGATATTTAGGTGTTAGGAAAGGCAGCCTCATACATGCAGTCTTTTGAGCCCCCCTCCCCCAACTCAGCCACGTAAGAACGGGCCTGGGGCTTGGAACACTTCTCAACAGAGAAAGACCCCCCAGAGCCTGTGCTGGGCTTATCACCTTGTTGGGGAGTATTTCTCCCTGTTTCAGGTTAAAGGATGCTCTTTTGTCTTTGCTTGAAGTGTGTGCATCATCTGGCACCTGGCCAAACCCACTGTTAGATCTGTCCTCTACAGGAGAGGACAGAGTCTTTCTACTGCAGCATAGGAGAACTAGGCAAATTGCCTTGGGACAGCCATCAGGAGAGAGCCATGGTCCATGGTGGACTGGGCCCACTCCTGAAGCTAATCTTGCTCTATCTCTTCTCTATGTAAGTAAAGCGTTGTTCCATTCAATGCTTGATTGTGTTGTGCTCCTGATGACTCCAATACTAAGACACAGTAGGCAGAAATGTTTGGACTCCTGTTCCTGGTGGTTGGCACTGTGATGATCTCCGCTATACTCCATGTAGTTGGAGCCCTCCCTAGGGACTGGGAACCAGTGCATTGTGCTTTATACTCTTGGGATTAATAACCAGTGCATGTAATTTGCTCTGACATTAGGAATAAAAATATGTGTATTACAATCAGATTCAAGTTTATAAAATAAGATTCATAAATTAAAAGTGAAAAATGAATCTATGTATTAAATGTGAATTCCCATAAGAAAACTTAAAGCATGTCAAAAATGTCAAAATAATTTCTCATGGTGAATACCTTTTACTTTCATTAAGAATATCCTAATTGGGGGCACCTGGGTGGCTCAGTGGGTTAAAGCCTCTGCCTTCGGCTCAGGTCATGAACTCAGGGTCCTGGGATCAAGTCCCGAATCAGGTTCTCTGCTCAGCAGGAAGCCTGCCTCCCCCTCTCTCTGCCTGCCTCTCTGCCTACTTGTGATCTTTCTCTGTCAAATAAATAAATAAAATCTTAAAAAAAAAAAGAATATCCTAATTGTACATTTATTAGAAAGCTGTATTTCCTATTCTCTATTCCATAGGCTTCCTAATGGCCTATCTTAAAATCTTGTAGCACAGTATCCCTTCATTCTAGGTGACAAAAATTCTCACCTATAAAAAAACGTATTCTCACCTAGCCTTTTATTATATGAAATACAAGAAAGTTTTCTTTTTTCCCCAATCAAAACCCCAAATAATTAGACTTCAGATTTCCAGAGGCTATCCGGATTTATCGCCTGCTCTAGCCCATGCTGACAAAGAGATTTAGGTCACGTTGAAAGGGTGTCGAGACTGTGAGGAACTGTGGGACACATGTATTTTAGGACATGTAAAATATACATGAATTCTTTTTAAGTACCTTATTCTTGCCAAGCAGAGCCCCCCATTATTAATACCGCACAATTAATTCTTCCTTCTAAAATCTGTATTGGTTTCTTTTATCTTTTACTCTTAAGCTACAAACATAACATACATTCTTCGTATTGGAATAGAGAGGAACAGAGAGGAAAAAGGGAACGTCACTCCTACTCTAGCACCAAACACGGTCACTTACATCTATTTCCAGGCCGTTTTCAGCGCATCTGCAGGAGCATCCCCGTGCACGCGCATGTGCACACACCACACACACAATCTGCTTTCTCAATGTATCCTTCCAACAAAGTTGAAACATCAGAGAGTTAAATAACCAAGAAGCAACATATTAGGGCTACATTAGCTTAGATCTCCACAAAATGCTGAAATAAATCTCAGTATGAGGAGTTCAACTTTTACTAAAGGTCAAAATAAGAAGTGGTCCGTTAACATTGACCCCAAAATAATTGTCAAAGATCTTGTCCCTTATTACTTATTCCTTTTGGTCCGAAAAAAAATCAATTATGATAATTTCCTTCTAAAATCTGGTGCTGTAAGGGATCTTTTGGGGTGATGGAAATGTTCTAAAATTGAACCATGGTGATACTGTAAATTTACTAAAAAAACACTGAACTGTATGCTTAAAATGAGTAAATATTAGGGTGTGATAATTATACCTCAATAAAGCTGCTTGTTTAAAAAAAAAAAATGATGCCAGGGAAAGATTACTTCTTTGGAAGAACTTGTTTGCATCCTTTGATAAGGCAATGAGAAACAAAATATTAAGAGCTCATATACCTATGGAACAGACACTGTTCTAAATGCTTATACTAACTTGTCCAAGCCTCTCAACAATTTTAGGAGGAAGATCTTATTACTGTCCTCATTTTACAGATGTAAAGACTGCATCGCACAGAAGTTAAGCACCACATCCAAGGTCACACATCTAGTAAGCTGAGCAGGAATTCGGATCTGTGACACCTGGGTCCAGAGTCCATGCTCTTAACCTATGCTAATGCCTCCCAAAACCATATCAAAGAGCTCAGGCCAGGGCAAATTTAGAATTTAAATACAGAAATAATTTTATTTCTGGTACAATAATATGTCCCTCTCTACATGACTATGTTATATTTTAATTTTATGTTAATATTTGTTTATATTATAAAAGTCATTTCAGTCTGTTTTAAAAATAGATTTTTACTTTTCTTATAATTCATTCACTCTAGGTATTATAAATCCATTATATACCATTATTATAAATATATGAACTATTTACTTGCTGAAAGAAACTCTACTAGAAGTTACTACTATTTCTCCAGAAGAAAACAATACTGACTTAGATTCTGCATACACGCAGAGAAAAACATCACACAAAGGATGAATGTGACACAGTCTGAAAATCTGAGTTGACAGAAACTGGTCAAGCAAAGCCGACTGAGCAGCAAAGACACTTAGGAGGTGCTCAGGCAACTGCACTTCCAAAGGATATCATGGGCAGAGGTGGTTAAGCAGACTGATGCTGGGTTTCCTATAAATTACCAACCTGAACTCTTGAAATCATGCCTGAAACACTTATTTTTCCTTTCAATACAAAATTTCTACTTCTACAAACAGTGCAGCAATCCCAACAATAGTTTAATGGAAGGCAAAAGAACTATTTTATACTAAGTTAGTAAAATGAAATCAACAATATCTGATGTTATCAACTAAAGCAGGAAAAACACATCTAACTTCCAGAACACCACCCAGTGGTCTGTGTGGACAGTGCCCTCCATCTTGGGGGCACTAATACCTAGTGAGCCATACTACGGTACTAACAAATAGTGTATTATGCAACACAAAGCCTGCACAGCTATGCACAGTGGCCACAGCCGAGCCCTTGCTTGCTCTGTCCCGTACTGTGTACTCAATGCCAACAAAGATCCTAGGAGAAAATAGGTGTTGGGAGGAATTCATAAACATATTTGATTAAAATCAGATATAAGGCACTGGATGGTTACAGGAGAAGTATACATAAAGCAAGTGATGCCCCAAAGAGTTTTGCATTCTTCATACAGAATCACATGGTTTGTACAAAAGTGCAGGGATATAAAATCCATACCTCATTCTGTGTGAAACGTCAAACCTAGAACATACAACTTCCTACGTATTTCAATTTTCACATTACATACCTTAATAGTCAAAATACTAAGCACACATGTTTAATACAGAAGAACCAACTTGTGCTATTTAAGTAACACAAATTTATTATGACTAATGTCTCTCAAAAAAAGAGCTGTAGAATGGCAGAAAAAAAGACCTTAACAAATGGGAAGGCCTCTCATCTTCTTACATAAAAAGACAACACTAAAAGGTATCAATTCTTCCTTTGTTGAACTATACATGTTCAGTAGTATTAACAAAAAGCCTAATTTTTTTAACTAGACAGATAATTATAAAAACCAGAAAGCCCATGTATGTGTATATATACATATGTACACATATATACATGCTACACACACAAATACACATATATGTATATGTTATACACACATGTATATATTATATGTTATACACACATGTATATATACATGCTATACATGCATATATGGGTATATATACATATATACATGCATATATATGTATATATATGCATGTGTGTGTGTGTGTGTGTGTAACATGAGGGTAGAAATAGTTGTAATATTTATAATTTGACAATGCAAAAAATAGTTAAAATGGATCAGAATAAATCTGTTTCAAGGCAGTTTTATATTTTACTGCAAAAGAAGAATTTGAAAGGTATCAATTAAAAAGATGACTTTGGAATGTTTCATTAAATACTTTAAAATAGACAATGTACAGGGGCACCTGGTTCAGCTGGTGACATGCCCAGCTCTTGGCTTTGGCTCAGGTCGTGATCTCAGGCTTGTGAGATCAATCCCTGTGTCAGTCTCCATGCTTAGTGCAGACTCTGCTTGAGATTCTCGCTCTCCCTCTCCCTCTGCCCATCCCCCACTTAAGCATATATATGTATGTGTGTGTGTGCATGCACACATGCCCTCTCTCTAAAATAAAAAATAAAATCTTAAAAGACAATGTATATAATAATCTCAGGACAATACTTCATTATTTTTATAGCACCAAAAACTTAAATATCAAATTTGTTAAATACGTGAATATTGAAAAAGAAATAAACCAAATCTATACTGTCTACCCCTATTGTCCATAGATTTTAACTTCTCAAAAAACAAAAACAAAAACTTATTCAGTGTTAGTTCTTCAAAGAGTTATACTGAATTACCTTATTATATGTGGTTATTTTCCATTCATTAGTCTACCAAGCTGCCCACATATTTCAATTACTTATCTTTGAAGAACAAAAAATGAACACATACAAATCATACCATTGATAGTTTCAGACAGCTTTCAGTTATTGGAGGTTATTAAAATTATTTGCTAGGATAAAAATAAAGTAGGAAGCAAAAACACTTGGGATGTGTGTAGAATAAAAACTCTAAGTAGTACAATGATATCAAACTAGTTTTATTTCTGAAGAACAGTAACAATAGACAAATGAGCTTTAAGGAGTTAGCGTTTACAGCGAATGCCGACCTCAAATCAGGGCTCCTGTTAAGAAACAAGAGGCTCTCAGGTATCAGCTTGACCCCTTAACTGAAGATTGAGTTGAATATATTTATCATGTGTTCACACGTGTATGAATTCCTACGTATGAACTCCTGTATTCCTGTTCTCTGCTGTCCTCTACCATACACTCAACACGTTTATCCTTATTAAGGATAAACCCTTAATAAGCGGACGAAAGGAGGGTTACATGAATGAATGCCACTACATTCTAAAGTGAGACTTTCCATTTTGTACGTATTAATTACAGAAAAGGTTTTGCTAATAATTAAGGCAAATTTCTATACCATATAGCTGTTTCTTAGAAAACATGGACTTGGCTTTGGACCCACTGGGTCTAACATGATTCTTAGATTCAAAAGCAGTAGCAGTCACCCTCTACCCTCCAGACTGTTTTCCTCTGGGGCTACAGCCAGCTCGTGCTGTTCACTCTAAAGTTCAGGGCACACAAGAACTTCCTCTGCTTCTCTCAGGCCCAGCTGCTCTTGCTACCCCAGGGGCTATCCTGTGAGGATCATACAGACTTTTAGTTGAAATGAAAACATTACCTACACAGGGAATGGGAGAAAAAGGCCTACGGGGGAATTTTAGTAAATAGCCTTTCAATCCCAAGTAAAATTTGGTATTTTGGTAAGGATCCTTAAAGCTTTAATGAGTGTTATGTGGCCCAGGGAATGCTAATGTTGTATACAGAAAACCAAGAGGCCTAAGGGTTCTTTCAAAATGTATCATGAACAATAAAAGATACTATACTGTTTTACACATAAACTCCCAATATCCCAATGAAAAAATCTTTCTGAATTTCCAATTGCACTTACTGTCAACAACTTGAGTATTTGGTCTCACAAATGCCTAACGTGGACTATACCAAATCATTAAGAATAGCATTCTGTCTTGAGCTGTATCTCTACACCTTCTACTTATTTTAGCATCATAGACACTTTAAGTACCAAACACAATCTATAGACACTTTAAGTACCAAACACTATTTGTTGGTGTACTGTTATTTAAAGGGGTTATCACTTCCATTAGGGGTATAAAATGCGAATCAATAAACCAATGGAAAAAGTATAAAGAAATTTAAAAAGAACAGAGACAAAGTAGAACAAAAGAGAAATGAGAAGTACTACAAATTGGATAGATGAACAAAGTTATTAATCAACATTGTAAGGAGGAAAAATGAATGAAGAATAAAGGGAGGGCATCCCTTCATGAAGGAAGCAAGAACACCCTCATTTGATCACTCACCAAATTAGAGTATAAAATACACTTATTAATCTTTAATGAATATTATGGTTCTCATCTGACTTTATCTAATTCATACATGGTGATGTGAACAAATAAGCACTAAGTCCTTGTGCAGATAAAAATTGATATTCATAATGTCTTAGTACATAAATTATTGTTAAGATGTCCTATACGATAACTCAGCTAATACATTTTCTTAACAAGCAAAACAAGGGAGAAGAAATGATTACATCATCTGCCAGGCAGAATCTGATACTAAGTTTGCTTGGTTCTGGGTGTTCTTTTTGGCCTTTCTGCAAGTTATTCTTGTTTGAAGGTTTGAGGGAGAAAGAAAAATCAAATTAGCTAACTCTCTGGGATGGGGGTAGCTAGATATAACACTCAAGTTAGCTTCCCTTCTTAAATCACTTTTTTGAGTCAGGTACCCTGTTCTTATCACTCTGTAATATAATTGCCAAAGTTTCTGAAAATCTTTCCAACCGATTCAAAGGTCCTCTGGGAAGAGACTATGCATTGCCTGACGCGTGGTGGAAACTCAGTATTTATTGACTAAATCGATGTTTTTCAGCTGAAAACTGAATGATAAAACCTACTGATAAGTAGGACCTAATCAACCTAGTAAATGAATGGAGAAGATAAATAAAATCTGACACTTTAATGTGTATATTTAAGTGTTATATCATGAGACAAAATCTTTTCCAAACAATGCCTATGTAATAGTCATTTTCAAATATAACTGGAATATTTCATTACCAAAATTTCTCAAAAAAAAATATACAGAAGAATTTCTAAATGTCCTAAGACCTAAATCTTGGTTTTTTTCTTTTTTTAATCTGCTTTCATTTAAGAGGAAGAAAGCATCTAAAACCACTAAGTTCTGTTTTCTTACATTCCTATCACTTAAAAACAGATGAACTGATTTTTTCCTTTGAAAAAAAAAATATGTGCTGGCTAGCAATAAAATTCAGAAAATGGAGATTCATGGTGGAAAACCAAACTAAACCACAGCAAGGCTCTTAGAAAAATATGTTTAATTCTAGTTACTTAATGTGGCTCACCGTCTAGAACAAGAGTATTTTGTAATTAAATACACTACAGTTTTACTCACTTCAGTGCCTCCTCAAATTTATGGATTTTCTTTTGAGCATCTTCTTTCTCTTTATCACGTTCACTCTGCAGGTCATGAATCTGCCACGACAACAACATGCAAAAGTTACCAGAAGACAAGCACTCAGAGGAGAAATGCAAAAATCGAACAGTCATCTTCAATCTATTTTTTTTTGAACATTGTGAACTTTTTTTTTTAATTAACATATAATGTATTATTAGCCCCACAGGTACAGGTCTATGAATCGCCAGGTTTACACACTTCACAGAACTCATTCAATATATTTTTAATGTAAAATTAGATTTAGATATTTCAAGACAGAGACTTGGTTAACCATAACCATTTACCACCCAACGATGTCAATACTATACTTCAGTACCAGTTGCCGGGCCGAAGTTAGTAATTGTTTGAGGCTACCTGTACGTGGATTTCCTGTAAAATAAGCTGTGTGTAAGAAATTCAAAAGGAGCAGTCACTTGTGAATTTTCCTGAACTTAAACAGTAGCCAAAGGAAAGGAATCTCACGAGATTCGGGAGAATACAGTAAATCATGTGTCTGTATTCCACAAACATACACAGGTTTCTCTTCCACTGCCGGCAGTGATTTGGAAACCCATTCACTGAGTTGGGGAGGCAGTCCCCCCACCATGAATATCTCTTCCCTAAATGTAGCATCCTTGGAGTCGGTGGGATGGCAGCATGAATAATGAGGGCTAAAGGAAGCTTCCTCCTCACAGAAAGCTCTTCACTGCAAATACAGAGAAGCATATCTAACCTGGATAACATATGGATCTGCAGGGAAAGGAGACGGAAAGGGAGCAGTGAAAGGGCAGCCGTGCTTCCACAAACAAGACAACGGAGGGGACGGAGCTCTGCTGGTGGGTGAGAAAATGCAAGTCACTTAGTGGGGCCACCCGCTGGCAACCCAGGTGAGAGTGACAGCATCAAGGTCAGGGGGATGGGAGAGGATGACAAGCATACAACCAACAATGCGCGCGCGCACACACACACACACACACACACACACACACATGCATTCACAAACCTTTCCAAACACTGACCCAGCGCTAGCCCAAAATGCCTGCACTTGGCTATTTATATTAGTCTGGATGGAGACGTCTCCAATTCAAAAATCTTATGACCTTTTCCATTGATGATTTTCTTGTGTTTTTCTCCATTGCTGGTTTAGTAAAATAAATACATAAATAAAATCAACTGTTTGTAGGCTGAAAGGGGAGAGAGAGGAGAAAGAAATCTTCCATTCTTCCATGAGTTTGTTCATGTTCTCATATTCCATGAGAATATCAAAAAGCTTCTACTGGCTGCTATGAGACCAAGAGGTGAGAAAAAAACTGGAGAGAGGAACATATAGGGTGATGGCAAGGGTAGGACCTCAGGAAAATAAAGACAGGGGACCCCTTCCCCCCATATCTTAAATGGTAAAAGTAAAATACCTCATAAATATCCACCTTATTAAAAAAAGAAAGAGCAACTAACCTGCTTTACCAATTTCTGCCACGATATTTATTTTACTTCATATGAGAAAAAAAAAAGTAAATTGTCCAGAATTTTACCAGGTCCTAGACTGAAATTATTGTCTTACTTATATTGGATCCCTGGTATGTACTATAGGCTTGGCACACAGTAGGCAAGCTAAATTGGAGTAGATGCATTAATAAAGCATCAGAAGCACCACCCCAACGCTGATCTGGTCTCTTTCATGTACAGAATCAAAGAAATTAAAGCCCAAAATTAAACTCAGAGATGACCCAATATGGGTATTTTGGAAACATGTTTGTTAGTTTTCAGTTTGGTTTCTTTTTAAAGTTTTATTTATCTGAGGGGTGGGAAATGCAGGGGGAGAGGGAGAAGCGGACTCCCCACTGAGCAGGGAGCCTGATGAGGGGCTTGATCCTGGGACTCTGAGAGCATGACTTGAACCAAAGGCAGACACCCAACCAGCCGAGCCACCGAGGCGCCAGCTCACAATTATTTTTAACCCATACCTCTCTAACCGTCAATGAGCAAAAATGCAACCTGTATCTGATTTTTTTAAATAACTGCTTAGCACATTGACCTCTTCTCCTATCCATTTTTTTCTTTTCAATAATCTCATTGATTTGATCCAGATGGCCGTTTTCACATTTTTAAACTATGCATCCCTTCTCTAAAGAAATTTTTACAACAGCTGCACTACTTTATATCATGTACACAATACATTTAAATTAAACTCTATTTTAGTTCACTGTAGCATCCAACACTACTTCTCTTTTATTCTTGAGTATTTTGTTTTGTTTTGTTTTGATATGATCTTTTGCTTATCCTTAGGTGGATGAAAGTTCACCACCTAGTAATCTTATTTTCAAAAAGTATCTTGGTGATCTAACTCTGAGGCTTTACACATCTAAGAAGGCCAGCTGTTGCCTTCACACATGAAGGAAAAGTTGTTACTGAGTCATAACATTTTGGCCTAACAACGGAGCACATGTCACTCTACTGTCTTCAGACGTTGAGACTTGCCACCAAGGAGGCTCAACTGACCTGACTTTTGCCTCTTCTTACCCCAGCCCGGATGCTTACAAAACCACTCCCTGTACAGAGGACCAAATGTTACCGAATCTCTTCAGTGGATTTTACCTGATAAAGGGTGACTCTTCTCAATCTGTATAAACAGACCTTCAAGAAAGTTCTCTCCTACCTTCCCTTCATGCTAATTGATTCTGAACCCCCTTCAGGAATATTGATTATTGTCTACTGGTTTTCTGTTTTCTGCTTAAGTTATCTATTCTCTGCCCGTCCTTTGCAGGCTGCGGGATAAAGGTCTGTCCTTCAGATCCCTGACGGGGCGCTCCACAGCACCGTCTCCACCTTCCCCAGCTCCCACGGGGATGTCCCCTCTGCTGCCGTGTTTTCACATTCTCCACATCCTTCCCACGACAATTACCTCTACCTTCACCCCATTCTTTTCTTTATGATGTTTGCTCCCCTTTCCTAGATACCATGTCTTCCAGTACTTTTGATGCTCTCTTCTGGAGTAATACCTTTCATAAGACGCTCCTTTCTCGGAGTCTTCTGTAAAATACTTTCCTTCCTTTGCTCTGCACTGTTTTGCCATAGACCCCATTATGCCTCTGTTCTCCAACTCATCTGTAAATGGCATATTATCCATCTGGATTTGGTGCTTGAGCAAAAAGGCAGGGGGCAGAACCGTGCTTCCATTACATGTCAGCTAGTGTGGCCTCCTCCTCAGGGCTGCAGTGCCAGTCCGGGTCCCAGGAAGCTCCCAGGATGGTGGACCGGGGATCTCCACGAGGAGGGGTTTCTTTGCACACCTCACAGCTCACTTCTGCAGGACTCCGAAGCCACAGGCCACCTGGAGAACTCACAAGGAGCCGCTGGCGGAGTTAGATCCGTCACCAATATTTTCCATACTGGCACTGAACCTCCCATGCATGGCACGACCAGGGATTTCCCCTCTGTTTCTTTTTCTCTGGGACTCAGAACTCTCTGCGTGAAAGCATAACTGAGGTTTAGCTCTTCCCATTAAAACTTCAAAAAATTATCCATCTTTGAGAAAAATCTATCTGAAATTACATGGTGATTATGGGCGTGAGCTCTGCAGTCAAACTGCATGGGTTTTGACCCTTCTTCTCTGCCACTTACTTAACATTGTGCCTCAATGCGGCCCCTGAAAAAACAGGGGTAACAGTAACTAGATCTTAAAAATTGTGACGGGTTAATAAGTTCCTCCATGGGAAATAAGTAATTGTGATGAGTTAATAAATTACTCCATGTAAAGCTCTTAGAACAATATTAGGAACATAATAAATGCCCCACAAATGTTAAAAATTATCATTACCTTCTCAGATTGAATATTCTAGACCTAAACATTTTCTTGAAAACTCAAGGTCGTTGTGAAGACTGAAGTCCCCGGGGTGGCACAATACAGTACATCCCCCAGGCCGCCCTTTCCGAGGAGGCCCCTGCATCACTATGAATTGGCGCTCTTGTAAAAGTGCTTTTTATCACTCTCTTCAATCTTAACCTCTGTCAGGTTTGCAGCTGTGACTTCTTGATGCTGGTCAATGAGCTAACACAAGCACCTTGATCTGATTTATTGCCTCTAAAAGCACTGGAACCATTTCTGAAGCAGGAATGGGACTCTCTGAGGGGGACAAGGAGAGGCTTCCCTCTGAGGTAAACATACCTGTGTCGATGCAAAGACTTTTGAGCCAAGAGGTCCTTAAAGTGAGACACTGCTTCTTTCTCATTTATTTCTACATCCCCAGCACCCAGCACAATACCAGGCCCACACACAAAAATTTTTTTGTCCTTAATTGAACCTATATGTATTGTGTGGTTAAGGGCCTTTTGGGATTTTATTTTTAGTTTTTACCTATATTCCAGATAGTTGTGGTGATGAAGATAATGCTCCGTCAACCCTTGCTTTTTAATGTATGCAAGGCAGTGGAGAAGAATCCAAACCAATTTGTAATCCTTTCCCTACTCTGTATGGTTAATACCAAAAATGAATCTTAATAACTTAAATAATGAAAACACAAACCGGAGAGTCAAAGACACAGCATATATTCCCCAACGTGAGAGTTTGTTGTAAATAATTGATTGCACTAGACATAAACACAATTACTGAACATTTACTAAATGTAGGGAAATGTATGTAAAATGTATGTAAACATATGTAAAATATTATGAATATTTTCCCTGGCAACCCAAGAACTGAAGTAATCAAGAGAGGAGTACTTGTATAAACAAGAACGAGATTCTGCTCTGCACAAGGACACGGACACAGGGTGCCAGCCACGCTGGCGTGGGAAGGGGCGGTGAACTGCTGTACACCCACACGTCCACTGTCTGGCTAACTCCGCCCCAGCTCCAAGTCTCCCCATGGGAGGCACATGGGCCCGGGCTGCATGACTTCTTTGTATAAGTCGCTGCATTGTGCAATTTCATTGTTTAAAACTTGACTCAAGGCACATTGCCCTCTTAAAGAAAATCATGCCTGTGGTAGTTGTAAAATACTACATAATATATTATGTGTAAAGCTGTGAACACTTTAAATTATTTAAATTTATAATTAAAAGAATTATAAGTGAATGCAAAATACTGGAATACTACTTTTGATGGTTTTGAACTCCAGCAGATTTTCTATCTCATCTGTTACATGGTTACAACAGAAAAATTTTAAGCAGGTATTCGAATTCTAGCACGTTTTAGAATATACATGCTTAACATCTGTCTCCCGAACTTCTTTTGGGTAAACAGCACCACCTTTCACTCTTTGGTGACTATTTGGAAAACAATCAATAGGTTATTTGTAGGAGGCAGGTGTTTCCTTGCTAGTAAAATCATTTAGCCTAACCATTTCCTGATTTAACAGATTAGGACACTTCATCAAACAATGACATTTAGTTTTACTACCTATTATTTGTTTGATGTTCAAAGATCTTAAGAGCAGGCAATAGCCACTGGAGATCAATAAAAACCATTAGATAATGTGTGTGTGCCTAAATTAGGGACAGCATTTGATGCTAGCTGTTTCTCTTACCTCAAAGACAAGTTAGGATCTCTCATGCTGCTTTCTTATTGGCGTGAGGAAATAATGTCACTCAGATGGCATTTCCTCCTCCCGAAAAGATATTCAGAACTAAGTTGTCTACCAAGAGTTACTGAGTGTACACACCTGTAACACTGGCCAACAAACAAAAAACCTATACAACCCATTTAGCTACTGACTTCCACAGTCCAGGACCATGTCAGATTTATGCCGGCTCTTTGCGCAATCAGAAAGGATATTCCCTGAGGGGGGTACGAGACATCCAATCTTCAAGGACTGAGATCACAGCGGGTTTAATAAAGAAAGAAGAACAGATGTCAATGTAAAAGGGGGAGACTGTGGAATTAACTGTAAAACAAAAAGTGACCTGCTGAGCAGCATTCTTCCAGTATAAACAATGTTAGAACATATGCAACGGCAACAACTGAGCTTATTTTTCTTTTTAGGATGGCTATTATTTTAAACACTTCTTATTTACATTGAAAACAAGTAACACACTTTAACTAGTTACATTATTAAAAAGCTGAGGCCAACTGACACTTTGTGGAAAGGGAAAAGCTGTCCTTAGGATGCTTAACAAAAAGAATTTCAGTCTGCTCCCTAAGCGAAACAGAACGGGCATGGGTGGAAGGCTACTGCATAGGGACCAGCTGAGCTCTAACCTTCTGTTTCTCGGGTGTGTCTGCCAGGCAGAGGGGCTGATCCAGAAAACTTAGTGTCCTTTGTGGCTAACCAGCCAAGCAAAGACAGCGGTAGAAGAAAGACTGTCTCTCCAGCTCCATCCCTGTATCAAATAGTCCTCAGTAGGACTGACAGAAGTTTGGGAAACACATTCTTTTACAATTAGTCAGTGCATGCCTTTCTCTTTGCTACCAACCCCTCTCCCTATCTCACAGGTACCCACATATCATCTGAGGAAGAAGGGTGACCACAGAGTTTAGTGGAGCAGGGGGCCAAGAAGGTGTTCCTTAATGAACAGGAAGCCAGACATCTGCCCAAAGAATGAACAACGGACTGACAAGGACACCCAGAGGACGCCTTATACAGCGGAGGTAAGGCTTATGATAACGTATGGTCATCTTTTACCAAGTCAAATATTTATGAAGCTGCATGGCTCAAGAGTAAAAACTAAAAAAAATAAATAAATAAATAAAAAATCTTTATTCCAATGAAAGCAGTATTTATCTCTCTTGTTCAGATGTCATTTTGTAGACATGAAATGTATTTAAGACCTTGCA
Source organism: Mustela nigripes (assembly GCF_022355385.1). Classification (NCBI taxonomy): domain Eukaryota; kingdom Metazoa; phylum Chordata; class Mammalia; order Carnivora; family Mustelidae; genus Mustela; species Mustela nigripes. Next base: position 12,164,437 of record NC_081572.1, read on the forward strand.
CTGAGACTGTATAAAACATCAGCAAAATAAAACCAAAATAACTTAAGCAATTAGAAAATTATAATTTGAAAGGGCATGTATTCAGGTCAATACATGTCGGTTGAAATACTCACTTTTCCAAATGACAGAAACATTCTTCCTAGACATTAAACTCCTGTAAGGCAGAATCTATGTTAATTCATCCTTAACCCACCCCTCCCTCTAACAAGGAAAAGCATTTAATGAATATCTGCTGAGTGACCATATGGATAAGTAAGATGAGATATACAAAGCGTTCTAAGCTACATGGCGCATGGGTGGCTCAGCAGGTTAAGCAACTGAGTTTTGGTTTCAGACCAGGTCATGAGCCAGCCAGGAGTTGGGCTCCACACTTAGCAGAGTCGGCTTAGGACTCTCTTCCCTTCTCCCTCTGCCCCTCCCTCTTTCTCTCTAAAACAAATAAATAAAAAAAAATCTTTAAAAAAATATATTGTGCTATATAACCTATTTTAATTTGTATGTATTTAATTATTGAAGGGTTAATGTTTTACTCACTTTTCAATAGGTGAGTATTTTACAAATGTATTAATTTAGTTAATATTACAACAGTAAATAATTACAAAAACAACAATAAAATCTTTGCTATTTCAACTATTCTTTTACTTTCCATGTCATACAGGAAACAAATTCAAAATTGAAGGATAAAAGTCACAAAACCATAGAACTCTAGGTTTTATCACCAGGTGTTAAATTCTGTCAATAAACCCCCAGTTATTACCGATAACATGGATGAGCACATGCAGAATTATTCACTGTTGTAAATGACAAGAAACAACTATTAAATACATTTCCAAGTAGTAGACAATTCTTTAACTGTTTTATATTCTTTGGTTAAATATTTAGCATTACTATACATACGATACAACAGAATACAAATAGCTCCCATCAATTGTACCATACTTCTAAACGGGTAGAAAAAATATATAATTTCAAAGTCTTATTATAAGAGGTTAACACCATAATACTCTACACACATGAAATACACAAGGGGTATTTTTACATTGATACAATTCATAAACTAAAGAAGCTGTTTATAAACATGAAAATGTATATAAACATGAAAAATGAAGCAAAATTTGATACTGGCTAGCTGAAATAAACTTAAGAAACCAATTGATCCTTTAAGGGCTAGAATGCATGGCTTCATAGAAACTAGCCCTCATTCTTAAGCCTCATGGGCCATCTTAAATGTCTTACAGTGTCGCACAAAACATATTACCTTTTTTTCATAGGTGTGTTTTAAATGACTTTTCTCCATTTGAAATTTATTTTCTTGATCCTGTGAATAATAAATATTTTTATTACACTTAAAGTTGCTACTAGAGTCAACGCAATTTGCAATCTAAGGAAATAAATCAATCTACTTGATGACAAATTTTATTTAAGTTTTGCATATTATTACAAGAGCCCTACCTGTCCAATCTTCTAAACTACAAACAGAAATGTGAGTAGCTATGTGTGAGGGCAGAATAGAAAACTTTAGTTATCTGAGGATGCTCCTATCTCAAAAGAGACTTCTTTACAATACAATTGGCCCTTAGGATTAGGAGATTACTTAAAGGTAATCAATTGACTCAATACAGAAATAATACATTTGAAATTATATCGTATATTAGTCTTCAGCAATTCTTGACCATGAGGCAAAAGGAAGGATCTAGAAAATGTGAAGGAGAAAGAGGAAGTTTGAAGACTAGTAGAGAGTAATTTAAAGGGAGGAAATTATTCTAAAATAATAATGTATTTAAACAAAGTTGGTTTTTTTAATGAATCAAAAAATATTCAATAAAATTATTCTTTAGTCTCTATATCCCATTAGCATCTACTTTTGTTAAAATAAATAAGATGAAAAATGATACAATGCAACAAAAGAAAAAATGGCTCCCTGTATGTCTGAGGATTTTACTTAATTGACTCTTATTTATACATATAATCAAGAAAAGGAAAGGTGAGTTTTAGCCACTGCTCTTTATAAAAATACAGGACTCACCCTTAGTTGTTGCTTTCTTTGAAGTTCTGATTCCTGGAGCTGCTGTTTTAATTGACAGATGTTCTCTTCTAGTTCTTTAATCATACCAGATGCCTACAAGAATTTTAAGAATAATGAAAAACAGTACCATCCTAGAACTTCTGGGTGAAAATATTTACTTTTCCCCCTGACTGAAGGTTTAATCAGAATTGAAATCATCTATAAATCTGAATGAAAAATATTTTTTTAAAAGTTTAAAAACTAATCTTTTAAAGTCAAAATATAAACTAAGTTCTACACAGTACTTAGAGTTACAAAAATGTAATGCTGACGTAAAGACAATGGGCTTATAGAAAACCTTTTAAATCTTAATTTTCAAAGTAAATCTACTGGAATACTTAAGTGATGAAATAGCAAGTAATTGACTACCTTAGAATTAGAGCTACAGGATTCTCTTTGTGGAAAGTTTCAGTATCAGACACAAAAGTGTGTGGATGCCAGTGAGTGTGCCTATGGACTCCTTTATGAATGTGTACGTGATACTAGGAAAGCTAAAGAATGACCCAGATTTCAAATAGTAACAGGGTATATACTTACTCTATAAGATGCATTATTGATACAACTGAGCATTTCTACTTGAATTTTTATGTTTACTCCTTTAAAAAAAGTTGGTACTTAAAAGGGTTAACTTATAGCAGAATTTAGTTTATTAAATATTTATATTATGCTCTGTATTAGAGATTCCGCATTTTCAGTATTTTAAATACCAATAAAAATTATTAAATTTTCAATTTTATCAAGAATTAAGCAAAAAAGAGACAAATTTCAAATGCCAAATAGTTTGCTTCCACATGGCTACATACAGCTCTTTGCCCAGTAAGATTAAGTAACTACTCTGCATGGCTCTATCTACCCGCACAGAATACCTTAGAAGCTGAAAGAGCATGTTCCTTTTTCAGAAGGCTTATATCAGCATCATGTTTGGTTTGTAATAGTTTCATGTTTTGTTCATAATCGTTTATAAGATGATCTTTTTCTTTATGCAGTATGTTGCGCCTAAAAGCGTAAGATAATAAAATATACTTCTAACATTTAGAATCAATACCAAAAATGAAAATTTTTAGTGAACAGAATTCAAATGCATTATCTTTCAATAGATAAGCAAGTATCCACATTTTATTTTATATTTTTTTAAGATTTTATTTATTTGACAGACAGAGATCACAAATAGGCAGAGAAGCAGGCAGAGAGAGAGAGGGGTGAAAGCAGGCTCCCCACAGAGCAGGGAGCCCAATGCAGGGTTTGATCCCAGGACCCTGGGACCATGACCTGAGCCTAAGGCAGAGGCTTTAACCCACTGAACCACCAAGGTGCCCCAAGTATCCACATTTTAACCACACACTAACAGTTTAACTTAAATGTTATGCTTCTTCTATTAAATAGGACTTCTAAAATTAACAAATGGCAATATTTAAACCAGAAACTTCTCAAGGTTAAATGCACAGGTGTGATTAATTTTGGTAAATAATTTTTAGTTAAGATCAGTACTTTACAGCCACATCTGATAGATATCTGACTTCAGACAATACCTTGCCTTTACTTCTTGTAATTCATTACATGTTATCTGGTAACATCTTTCAATTTCTAATTTTTCTTGAATTAATTTTTGTTTCTGTAAGTTACTATTCTCTGCTTCTCCAGTCAGCTGCTGGACACGGGACTCCAGTTCCTTGACCACCTGGTTCTGAAAGAATAGGACATTGTTAGGAAAGCCTCTGACTTTATAACACTTCTGTATCATTAAGTAGCCTTTAGAAAATATATACCCTATTACAGATAAGAATATAGAAAATAAATGTATCATAAATCATACTCGTAAAAATTAAATAAACCCTTAACTCAACAAGATCTTAAAAAAAAAAAAAGCTTTCTCCCATAAGAGTAAGAACATCATGATTATATGCTTTTAGCTATTCATTCAATCATGCATTCATTCAATGAGTAATTACTGAATCTGGTATTATTTCAGGATCTGGAGACAAATAAGTAATTACAAATTACAAACCAGTAAATAAGAGAGACGAAGTTCTTATCATCACAAAAGTTACATTCTCTTTATGCAACTGCTAATAAATATATATCTGGCAATGTTTTTTACTCTTCACTTGAAGCTCTAGAAACTTCTTAAAATCATAAAAATAATGTAATAATATTTTTAATTAACAATTTTTATTTAAAAAATAATATACCTATCACATTAGGGCATAAAATACTTTATTTCATAGTTGCAGTATTAGTAAATGAAATTTCATTTGTTTCATATTTTTATTTACTTACCATTTTATCAAGCACTGCATTTTCCAAAGTTTTCAAAAATATCACATAATTAAATCATTTCCCTATTATATGTTTAACTTATTTTGAATTTTTCATCTTTATAAAACTAGATCAACATGTTTATGACTACATACTTTAAAATTAGGGTAAGCAGGCATTAGCTGAAGGGACAATTGATTTTCATCTTAACAATTACACTTCCAGTAAGTATAAGTAATTAGAAAAGGTTAGGATGATGCTCTAATCAATTAGGATCCTTTTTTAAAAAATACTTTACTTATTTATTTGACAGACAGAGATCACAAGTAGGCAGAGAAGCAGGCAGAGAGAGAGGGGTGGAAGCAGGCTCCCCACCAAGCAGAGAGCCTGACAGGGGGCTCGATCCCAGGACTCTGGGACCATGACCCAAGCCGAAGGCAGAGACCCAACCCACTGAGCCACCCAGGTGCCCCCAATTAGGATCTTTTTATATTCATTCTAAGATAAACATTTAAAATAAAGTTTAAGCATTTAATAATATTACAACCCCAACATTCTTTATTCATTCCATCCTTTCTTCATTGTAATACAAATTTAGGTATATAATTTAAATTTTGGAAGCAACAGATTCTGAATTTGAGAAATGAAAATAATTACACAAAATGTAAAAACATGGTATATAGATACGGTATATAGAAAATACATACAATTCCTAGCTCAGAGTCTGACACATATCAGAGGCTCAGATTTCTTCTCCATGGATCCTATTCACTCTGCCTCATTATTAATGATCCCTCTGCCTTGGGAGTTCCTTTTAGAAGATAGTTCAATTTTCCAATACATATTCTAAATTCTCCTTGTTTCCTAAATATCGATTGACTGGAAGAAACAAAGAAAAGAATACATACTTGGCCTTCCAGTTTTAAATGGCAGAAATAAAAAATTATTTCTATTCCCTTTTCTCTTGGAAATTACACAAAAGAGACAAGATACACTAGAAACAGAAATGAAACTCTGTCTTAATAAACCCTAGGAGAGGAACTTCTATCTCTCCCTATGAAGGAATAGCTTACAGCAGATCACACTTACACCGAGAAAAAGTGAAAAACCCAAAAGACACCAAGAAAAAATAAATTCAAAGGCCTTGGAGAACTTTCAAGGCAGGTAGGACTTAAGGGGGCCAGAGAAAGAAACCTCAGAGAGCTGAGTCAACACTCCGTAAGCTGCTTTCACCTTTGAGGCATTCCCCAATCTTGGAGAATGAGGACGAGGCAAGGCAGTTAGAGCAGGGAATGGCCTAGGCAGCCAAGACTTGAGAAACCAAAATCCCTGAGAGAATGGCTGCACGTAGGAAGGGGCTTCACCCAAACAGTTTTCTCCTCAAGGAATTTCCCAAATTCCTAACATTTACAGGGAAGATGGCTAAGAAACCAAGAGAAAATACTCTGAAATGCAGACTCGTGTTTTCGGCATGTCACTGTACTTAGGAGTAAAAAATTGTAGATTATTATTCAAGGAGGAAGGCCCCAGGTAACATCAGAGACTTTGACCTCAAACTGTGTAGAAGGCCACCTAGGAGTGGAAGTGAATCAGAGGTACAAGGACTGCAACCCAGCCTTGAGTCACCTCGGTCCCTGAATGGATCGAGGGGAGCTGTCTCCACACCAGACACCTCTCCTGGGTCACAGTGGCATCTCTCTGGGGAAGATAACGTGATCCAGAGCATTTACTATCTTTCATACACAACGTCTAGCATTCAGTTAGAAAATACCAGGCCAATCAAAAATTAGAATCAAGAAGGAAAAAAATAAAACAGAAATCAACATGCAGAACGGCCCAGATACTGAAATCTAAAAATCTGTGAGGAATGTTACATGACTCAAAATACAGAGGAAGATCTGCAAAATGAAATGATGATCAAATAGAAATGTAGGACTACTCCAAGAAAGCATGACCCATGGCTGGAGATCTTAGAAAATGTCATCAGAACATAGTTATCCAAACTAAGTGGGATGCAAATAATCTGTTGCTTGGTTCAACAATAACATATACACAAGTTGTGACTAGAGCATCTCTGAACACAATCTGGCATCAAAGAATAAGCAGGAAAGTCTGGGCTAGGTGAAAAATCACACAAAGCCAACTTCACAGGAAGCGAATTATGACTGAGGTCAATTCAGGGAAAGAAACCACAGTATGAGAAGACTTACAGCACCTGTAGAATAATAAATGCAACAGAACTCACTCATGTGGCGAGTTGGTCATTTTATCATCACCCTGCATAGTAAGACAGTTATTCATTTTATTATTTTTTTAATTTATTATTGTTTTATTTTTACGATGCATTTTCAAGGCATTTTCCTAACTCTCGTGTTGTCTTACATAAAATAGACCCAGAGTAAGTAAAATAAATTTAAGGGAAAGCACTTAGATGTATTTTGAAATACCTTAAGGACAACAATATTTAGGCAAAGTAACCTTTTTCAAACTGTATACAAAGAACTGAGAGGATAAAAAAGTAACAGAAACCTCAAAATGGGGTAAAAAATTATTCAGGAAAAAAGATGCTCTTGAATCACTGCCTTGCAGGCTGTGACAGACAGTGTAGAGGAGAATTCTGGGTAGAGAAGATCAGGATAAAGAAACGAACAAGTAACTGTATAGTTAATGACAAACAGATTACCTTGTGTGCCAAGAATACCTTCCCACATCGTGAACTCAAAGGTGGCACCCGGAAGATGAGGTTGTTGTTCTTGAATGGGCATGGCTTATAAGTAGAAGTTATAAAAGGCATTAGATTAGTACCTAAAGTTCTCGATCATGGGTAAATGGGACAAACTGCATTTGTGGGGTATGGAACAAGAGGAGACAGGGAGAGCAACTAGCGGGTTACTAGAAGGGTCTTGGAATGAGGCAACAATGGCCTGAACTCAACTGGTAGCTGTGGAAACAGAAGGAAAGAGAGAAAACCCAAGAACAGTTTTGGAGTAGTAAATAGTATGATTAGGTAAAATACCAAGTAAAGAAGATGACAAACAGCAAGAATTCTAAATCTTCCAGGCTCAAAATCTAATATGCCAAGAGAATTATAGGACATTGGGAATTAGAGAAAGCTCAGCAAAGAGTATTATTTTGGTAGGAAATATAAAACAAGATTTTCCAAGTTATTAAGAAATTATAAAATAACCAATGGGCCTTCGGTTATGCTAGAATAAGATATAAGGACTGGAGATACAAATGTTGGAATTTTACACACAAACATTTGAAATGCTATAGGAGATAAAAATTAGAAAGGGTTAGTAACTCAGCAACTATTTACAGTGGCAAAAAGAGTGACATATTTTATCTTATTTCATAAATTTACTGAAATATGACAAAAAGGCATACAAATCTTAGGTACACACTTTAATATCTATTTACAAACTGAAAACACCCATGAGCCACTATAAGATGTAAATTTTACCAGCCATTCTGAAGCCTTGTTTGTCATCCTCTCTGCACAAGCAACCACTATTCTGACTTTCATCACAAAAAAACTAACTTTGGCTTTGTTGAGTTTCCTATAAATGGAATCATAGAGTACTGTTTTGGGTCAGGTTTCATCATGCATATTGTATGTCTGAGAGATTCATCCATGTCATGGGGTATATCCATAATTAAAACTTTTTCATTGCTATATATAGTTCTCCCTTGTGTGAATGTACATAAAATAATTTATCCACTTATTGATGGCTGTTTTCAGTGTCTGGCTATATAAAAATAATATATACATATAATATATACATAATATATATTATATATAAATAATATATTAAATATATTAAAATAAAATAAAATATATATATTAAAAATATATATATGTATATATAATGTTGCTTATTAACACTTCCATAAATACTTTATGGTACATATATATGCACTGATTTATTTTGGTTACACTTCCTGCAGTGAATTTGCAAATGATTTGAGTCACAATTGATTTGAAACCTATGCCCATGCAAAACTCTGTTAAGTGGGTACTGATAACAGCTCTAGTCATCATTGCCAAAAAGCAACATAAACAAGATATCATTCAATAGATACATGAGTAAAAGTATGGTACATCCAGATAACTTAATGTTATTCAGCAATACAAAGAAATGAGTTTTTAAGCCACGAAAACACATGAAGAATCCTTATTTGTATAATTGTTTAGTGAAAGAAACCAGTCTGAAAGGGATACATCCTGTATGATTCCAATAACATGACATTTTGAAATAGACAAAACTAGGCAAACAGTAAAAAGATCAGTGGTTCCCATGGATTCTGGGGAGAGGGGCAAGGGATGAACAGAGTAAAGCACAGGTGATTTTTTAGAACAGTGAAAATATGTAGGACACTATAATGACGGATACATGAGAAGATCCACTTGTCAAACCACATGGAATTTTAAGGCACAAAAAATGAACTCTATATTATGCAAATTTTAAAAATCACTTAAGAATTGGGAAGAAATGCAGACTGACAAGGGAATCTAGTTATATTATATGAAAAAACTCATTGAAGGGATGGTGTAGAAGTGATAGCCTAAGCAATTTTAAAATGAGTAGAGCCTGTAAGACCAAAAGCAAAAAAGAGCGCTCACAAGTACTGCACTCAAAGTTGGTTCTCATGGGTTATGGGTTAATAACTCTGATACCGGTATACACGGTATACACGTATACGGGAATGCAACAATTAAGTAACAATGAAGGAGGGTGGTGGAAGTCAAGTTTCCACTTGGATTAAGAATTTACAGACTCACAATGGGAAGAGGCTAGAACAATCCATGTGGTAATTTATTTGAGTTACTGATATAAGTAAAAAATTGTGTTTAGATAGAGATGATTACATATAGAAATAGAAATATTTAGAGAAATGTATATATGCACAGGTTAGTATATGCACAGACACTCCCTTGCTCCATCAGGTAAAAGGGCATAAAAGAAAAGACACCCCAACAGTAATGAGTGCACCTAACACACAGATCTTGCTTTCTGATACCTTCTCCATGGTATCCGCACTGATGGGGAGATGTCAGAGGGGCACAGGAACCCACTGAAAGATGTCCCACTGGCCAAAGCTGGAACAATGTAAACAACAAAATGAAGAAATACTGGACTATCACCCAGAGTATTAAATAAATACCCCAAGTCCACACTGATATAAATAAATGATTCAATAAATGAATATATGAGAAAGAAAAGACAAATCTCCCACACAGAAAAACTTCAAACAATTTATATAGCTACTCCATCATCAAGTATGGTGAGCGGAAGGCCCTACGTCTTAAGCATGGGCTACACAGAGTCATTTTCTACCAAAGAGGACAGTATGGAAATGTGGGGGGTAACTTTAGGGTGAAAACCCTAACAAACCCTACCCTTGATCAGCCCGGTGATCAAGGTTAGTATCAAAAGTGATGTCACTGGGGTGCCTGTGTGGCTCAGCTGGTTAAGATCCGACTCTTGATTTCCACTCAGGTGGTGACCCCAGAGTCACGAGATGGAAGCCAGCGTTAGGCTCTGCGCTCAGCAAGGAGTCTGCTTGTCCCCCTCCCTCCCCTCCCTTGCATGCACTTTCGCCCTCTCTCAAAGAAATAAATAAAATCTTTTTTTTTTTTTTTAAAGTGATGTCATTAGTTTCACATACCACGGATACAATGTGATGAGAACAGCACTGCACCTGTGGGATCCTACGGCCTCAACCCAGAGCCCCAGACTAATCATAAGGAAATCACGAGACAAAATCCAACAGAGGAGCATCCTACAGCACGCCTGACCCACATTACTCAAGACTGTCAAGGTCATAAAAAACAAGGAAAGCCTGAGAAACTGTCACAACCAATAGTCAACTAGAGAGACCTAACAACTAAATGTAATGTGACGTCCTGCACGAGATCCTGGTCAGCAGAACACTGCATAATAACTAAGGAAAACTGAATAAACTGTGGAGTTAGTTAATAATAGTGTATCACTGCTGACCCACTCGCTGTAACAGCAAGATGATAATATAGGAAATGGGGGGGTGTACGGAAACTGTGTACCGTCTTCTCAGATTTCCTGCCAATCTAATACTGTTTTTTAAAAAAGATAAAATCTACTTTTAAAAAAAAATGATTATTGAATTCAAAATGATGAACTACTGCTATTTGGGGCTTCTTTATCATTTTGAGGCTGGGAGAAGAACTGCCGGCGGCGACTACAAATGACAAATTCCAGGCCGCTCAGAGGGGAGGAGAGCCGCGCCACAAGTTATCACGGGTCTCTACTAACAGCAGCTGGTAACGGCTAACAAAATTCTCAGGTGTCAAAGGCCCTTTGAGACTCTTTAAGGTTGGGGTTCTTAAACTTGATACAGGTCCATGAACACAATTCAGAGTGTCAGGAAATTAGAATGGAGAAGGAAATCTCATCTTAATTTTCACTATCCTAACTGGAAATCTCATCTTAATTTTCACTATCCTAACTGGCCTTCAGCATTTCCCTTCAACTAAGAATATGGTCAGCAAACCAAAGTAGTTATCATATATCACAGATATTTTTATAGTCCATCATAGTTTGAGATAATCACTAAATATTGCTTATCTTCATCCTTATTCATAAATTAGAATGTTCTCAGACCCCCTGCTAAATCTTGATATTTATTGAATTTAGAAACATATATTACTTTATCATGACTTTTACTTGTTAATATTTTGATAACTATAACTCAATAAAATTTCTTCTCTTTGTAATTTTAATATTTTATTAAACCTAAAAATATTTTCCTAAGAAGGACTACATAGACTTTATAAGATAGCCAGCAGGATTCATGATACAAAAAAGGTAAAGAATCCCACTAACAGAGCCTAAAATTGCAACAAAGTCATCCACAGACTTTCAGTGCGTCTAAGCATTGATATGAATAGAGCCCTATATTTTACAGTTGTCACTTCCCCAAGCGCCTAATAATTCAGCTTTAATTTTCATATTTATAAATTCTAATATATTGTTTTAAAAGTTCAATGTTTACATATTTTAACTATGAATTTCACACTAGAAAATCCCTGCCTATACCAAAAGACGTCTAATATAATCTATAGAAGTATCTGCTTACAACAAATGTCAATGAAACAAAACAAGACTCAACAAAAAAAGAAAGAAATAAAAAGCCTGTAAGAACAACAAAACTGAGAAACTAATTCTCAGTGACAGTCCCGTCTTTCATCTTAAGCCATGCCTTGAACTCCACCTTATTTAATTATTAAATCAGGAGCTGCCCAGCAAGATCTGTCTAGTTCTGATGATTCTTAAATTCAATCCTGCTGACAGACTCTGTCCATTTTTCTCTATATTTACTGTTACCTAATGACAAGGTCTGAATGCTAATTTTTAACTTCAACTTTCATTAAAAATAGAATGAGATTTCTTTGATAATGACCACTTGGCTCCAAAGCATCACTTTTCTTTACATCCCAAATGTAGAAAAATTAAAAATCCCAGTGTGAAAGATCTTGCTTGTATATTATTTAATAAAATCTAACTATGTAGTCAGCATTTTGGGCAATCAATATGTTTCACAAGTTTCAACTTTAAAATTATAGCGTTTAATTCGTGTTTGCTAAAATTTAGGATATTGAGATGATCAAAAACGTATTTCAGATATAAGTTTGGTGTTCATTCATGACTTTGGATACTTCATTATATGCATTATCCAGAAAATAAGTTCTTGAATTTTTTTACCCCAATAAACTTGATCTACCTCTAGCCTCCGCACTGCACAGCATCATCATTTGTGGACTGATACTTATGTCCAAGCCACCTCCTCCCTCTCTTACCTAGACTACAATAATACCTTCCTAATCAGTCTCCCTGCTCACATTCTTGCCCCTCACACTTTCTTCTCTGCACAGGGCCAGAGAAGCATGTTTAAAATATTCATCAGATGGAATCACTTCCATGTGTTCAACTCATTAAAGATTTAATACAAATATACTAAAAATTAACTGAATTATACACTTTAAAATGATTTTGCAATATATAAGTTATACCTCAGTAAATCTGTTTAAAAAAAAAAAATCAATCACAATGGTGTACACAGCTTTCTCTGATTTGAGCCCTGCTTTTCCTATCATGCCTCCTTCTGCTCCCAGTATTAGGTCTACACTGCCCCCTTGCTGTTCCCTGAACTTGCCCAATGCATCCCAGTATCAGGATCTTTGCACTGGCTGTTCCTTCTGCCTGAAATGCTGTTCCCAGATTATCACATGGATTCCTCTGATATTTCCTTGGGTCCTTTTGTAAATGTAAATGTCCCAGGACTTGTCAGTACCGGTCACCTCTGGAAGACTGAAACTCTGCTATATAAATACTTTTATAAATAAGTCAAATATATTTGTGGATGTTCAAAACTGCTCATATCCTCTATACGTAAAAACCATTTTAGGCCACCCTTCTTGTGTTTTTCTTTCAGTGTTGTTCTATTGTCTTCTGGTATCAAATATTAAGGTCAGAAAAATCTGAGGGAAGCTTAATAGCTTCCCCTTATAGATGACCTGAGTTTTTGATGTTTTTCCTTTATTAGGGGGGTGGAATTTTAATTTCATGGAGTTTCAGTCTGGCCACTCAAAGGATTCCAAAGAGCCTCAAGGACTCCCTAAGATGTGCTCACCATACTTCGAGAACTGCTGTGGTAAGAAATCTCTTCAGAAAACACCCTCATGTCTTCTGCTAGGATCCCAGGCTTCATAAAGGAGATAGAGGACGGGGTAAGTTGGAAGGGGAGGTGAACCATGAGAGACTATGGACTCTGAAAAACAATCTGAGGGGTTTGAAGTGGCGGGGGCTGGGAGATCGGGTTACCAAGTGGTGGATATTATAGAGGGCATGGATTGCATGGAGCACTGGGTGTGGTGAAAAATAATGATACTGTTATGCTGAAAATAAATAAATGAAAAAAAAAGTTGTTGTTTTTTTTTTTTAAGATTTAATGGGACATTTCAAACATATACAAAAGTAGAAGGAGTAGTGTGATAAAGCCATTTGTGTCCAGCACCAAAGTCAATATCTAGGTGGTTTTTTTTTTTTTTTTTAATTTGACAGAGATCACAAGTAAGCAGAGAGGCAGGCAGAGAGAGAGGGGGAAGCAGGCTCCCCGTTGAGCAGAGAGCCTGATGCGGGGCTCGATCCCTGGACCCTGGGATCATGACCTGAGCCGAAGGCAGAGGCTTAACCCACTGAGCTACCAGGCACCCTTTTAAAGATTTTTTTAAAAATTTTTTTATTTATTCATCTAGCTGCTTTTTAAACAAACTTTCTAGGAATCCAATGTGTTGAAGCACCACTTGCACCTCCTCCTCCAGAGGTGACTGGTGCTGACAAGTCCTGAGCCTCTATATGAGAACCCCCGGTGTCACCCAGCTTGTTTGTGGATTTCTTCAGTGCTGATTTAGGGTTCTGCTTTCTTGAACTGGTCAGTTTCAATTCACCCATTGCCTTTCCAACTCCACAAATTTTACTACTGCCAAATGCTCTTTGTCTGTCTGGGTTTATGCCTTGTTCTTTATCCCTTTCTTATCATTTTTGTGGGAGGGGATGGAGGCCAACACAATCTTCAACCTGCCATCTTTGAGCAAATGTTGACTAACTTCTTGATCATTTTCTCATTTATATGTCTCCCTTGACTATCACTCTTGTATGTTACATTTTCAAACACAGTATTTAAAAATTATCTATTGAGCACTTATTATGTAACTTAATTTATGTATATTAACTTATTAAAATTTTCCAGCGGGGATGCCTGGGTGCCTCAGTCAGTTAACCATCTCCCTTCAGCTCAGGTTATGATCCTGAGATGCTGGGATTGAGCTCTGTGCCAGGCTCTCTGCTCAGTGGGGAGTGTTTCTTCCTCTTCTTCTTCCTCTCCCACTGGAACACACACACACACACACACACTCTCTCTCTCTTTCTCTCTCTTGCTATTTTTCTCTCTCTCAAATAAATAAAATCTCTTTAAAAATATTTCCAACAACATCTATTACACTGTACTACAATTAGCCTATCTAACAGATGAGGAAAATTAACACGTGAAGAACCCACACGGCACTCAAGCTGGAATTTGAACCCAAGACCCTAAAGCCCAAGTTCCAAGTGACCACGGATCCTGCTTCCCATTTCTTAATCTCTGTGAGACAAGCTGTAGAACTGGTTTAGGGGTCTCCAAGATAAGCCTGAGTAACTGACTCCTGTTCAAATTCCACAGCTTTAAATTCAAGGAAGTATGGGGCCCAGCCAGGCTGGCCTGGGTAGACTGTCAGTGGAAAAGGAGAACTGGGTTTTTGCCTAGGACACAAGGCTCTACAGTTCTGTAAGTTCATATCATATATTTGGAACAAGACGGATGAGGTGTACGTGCCTCGGATCTGAGGAGCCCAGTCCACGTACCCGTGAGCCTACCCGTTTCAGGCTTATGTACTTCAGGAAGTCAGCTAACCTGCTCAACGGCTGAAGATGCTCACTCTCTCAGACCTAGCCTCCGCCACCACGTGCTCCCTGAGGTGGCCTTGAGGAGACTCCCTCATCTTTCCTCAGGGGAAGTGACTGGTCTCTCTCCTGGATACTCCAGGGACTTCCTTCTGCGTCCTCCCAGAAAGCGAACTTTTGGGGTTTACCCACGTGGTATCTGGGTCTGGTCCCTCAATCAAGTTGAAATGAAACAGAAAGAAAGAAGGAAAGAAGGAAGGAAAGAGGGGAAAGGAAGAGAGGGGACGGGAAAGGCAGGAAGGAAGGCAGGAAGGAGAGGAAGGAGGAAGGGAGAGAAAGGGAGAGGGAGGGAAGGAGGGAGGAAGGAAGGAAGGAAGGAAGGGCCTCTAGACTGAAAGTCAGTAAACAACAAAGACAACAACAAAGCAAGAAACAAGATTTGTAAAGGCTTCTGGGGGTTAAGGAAAAAAAAAGGGGCAGTGAACAATCCAGAATGAAACCCCACAGCAGACTTCAAGAGACTGTCCATTGTCACATATAATCCTGTATCGAGTCAGAAGGTAAAATGCTTTTTTAAATTCTGTAACACATTTATTCATGCACTGCACACATCAAGGAAGCAGGAGTCATGGAGATTAACAGGCTGGTTAGCAGGAGCAGCAAGAAAGGGCAACAGAGACTCACTGTGGACTGCGTCTGCGCCAGGTATTCCCCCTCCATCTTATTCAGACGCACGTTTGTGTCCTCGAGCAATTCTTGAATATTTTCTGTGTGCCGCTTTTGAAGATCAAACTTTTCCTTCTCCATTTCTGCGACGGCACTGTGGAGCTACACAGTGAATTCAAGAAGTGACCCTGTCACTATGACTATAGAAGGAAGAGGCTACTTTGCAATTCAGAAAAAAAAAAAAAGTTTTCCTGTATTTCTCTATTTATTTATTTGGTGACCTGAACAACAAAAGATATAGAACTCATAAATAAACGTTCCAAATAAAGAGGTTATGTGGAGCATAATAATGAAACAATTTTTTTCGGGGCACCTGGGTGGCTCAGTCGGTGAAGCATCCAACTCTTGATTTCTGCGCAGGGCATGACCTTAGGGTCATGAGACAGAGACAGGCATTGGGCTCCAGGCCCAGCAGGAAGTCTGCTTGGGATTCTCTCTCTGATTCTCTCCCACTGCTCCTAACCCTGCTCCCTCTCTAAAATAAACAAGTAAATCTTTAAAAATAGAAAAAAGAAACAGTTTTTTCTTGACTTCCCGGAGCTGAAAATCCTAATGAATAAACAAATATTAAAGGGAATTATCCACCTCAGGTAGAAATAGTAAATAAATCATACAGATAACACAATGTCTTCGCTGAAAAACACTAGTATTTGCCTAAAATAAGAAAACAGAAATATTTATAATGTTGTTATTGACCAGGAACATTATCTCACTGTCAGGATTTCCACCTCCTTTGCACCAAATTTTGCACAAGAGTAGTATTAAAAATGCTTTCCCTTCCACCCTAACCCCTGACAAGAAACTATTTTTACCCATTTCATAGTCTATACAAAAGTAGATTTAAAGATGGCATTTATAAATCAAATAGGGAAAGCGTTCACGAAGTAGAAATGTATACTACATGTCCTCCTGAATACAAGTTTTTATAAAGATGATGTATCCACCGTTTAAATGGATGAAGCACCAAAATAATCTATTTAACTAAGGTAAAGAGAACACAGTTCAGTAGATGGCTTCCAAAAGGAGTTAAAAATCTGCTCCCAGGCTGGGGATATTCCTTTACTTATCTTAATGGGAGTGAATTCTGAGTCTAACTCCTATCCTCGCACTAAGCCTAGGCTCACTCCATAGGCCGAGAGGAAAGACACCAGAAGGAATTCCAAGACAGACTTGATTTCCCATTCATGACTAGGAGAGATGAGGATATAACACATGCATAGAGATTCTGACTTACAGGAAAGATACTGAACCGAGAGGGAACCCCCTGAGACATGGTGGGAAGGGGAGGCAGAATGCGGGCAGGAACTGTACTCATTACTGGCAAGGGCCCCAATAACTTTTCTCACTTCTAGCTGACCAGGAAAAGTGGGGATGGCTCAGTAATGGCCACACAAAAGATTTAATAATAAATAATAAAATGTAATAATATTTATTTAATAATAATAAAGATTTAATAACCACACTCTAGTTTCACAGATTTTACATATGCCGTTTGGGCTATTTCTGAGCGGCCCCACAAATCCCTGGTATGTTGGATTTGTAATGTTTGCCAAAGTGTATGTTTTAAACTGGTGTTATGTCTGCCTCTCAGAAGTCAGTCTGAGTGGGCACATGAATGTGGTCAGGCCCACAGCACCTAAATTTCACTGCCATCAACTGACCTACGGGTAACTCTGACAAAGCGATCAAAAGGTCACTTCGAATTCTGTGGTTTTACACATGTTGTAATGGTTTCTTTATGTTTGTGGTCTCCCAGAGGTCTTAGGACATACGTCTACTGAATCCTGCAAATCTCTGTCATCTAGCAGTCCATTAGCATAGCATGGTTTCTCAGGAGCATCCCACAACTGAGTTACAAGGGGACTGTGCCTGTTGACGCCAGAGAAGTGCCTGTTAGTCAGCCCAAGTTATCTCATCCAGGGAACTTAAGAGTTAAGACTGCAAGGGCAAACATGATCCTGCCAGCAACATGTATGCTCTAATTTGGCTGACATGCCTGAGGATCAAACAGGCATCTGATAAGGAGGAGATCTACCTATTTTTGTAGCCAGGTTTTGGCAATGGGTACGGGGGATGCAAAAGGCCTTCCCAGCAACCCACATGTGGGTCCTTCACCCGGACATTTGACCATGTAATTGCTTCATGCTAGAAAGGACCCAGAGAACCTAGCAATCTGTCTAAATAGATGGAGAAGTATTGTAAAAGGCCACAGGTTAATGGTGCAGCCTCTCTGGAAAACAGTGGGCAGTTCCTTGAAATTATTAAACACAGAATCACCATATAACCCAGAGATTCCACTCCTAGGGGTTTATCTGTGAAATAAGAGAAAATATACATATTGGTCTCTGCTCCCAGTTCCTGGCACAGAGCTAAAATCCCTGTAATGTCCTAAGTGACAAGAGCACCAGGAGCATCTTTTGTTCCAATATTTGGACTTTGACCCTGGTTCCTGGCATAGAGCTCCTAAATCCCTTAGAATTTCCTGGGTGATAGGAGTATGTGTTGTTCTATTGAGGCAGCGTTGGATGGGCTCTTGGATAGCTTTGGGATGGAGGCTGGGGACCTAGATGGTCAAGCCACACGATTACAAGCTTATAACTTTCAGCCCCACTCCCCATCCTCTGGGAAGGGGCAAGTAGCCGAGATTAAGTTTACCATTGCTTGTGCCTGCATAATAAGGCCTCCCTAAAAATCCCAAAAGTTTGGGTTTGGAAAGATTCTAGGGTGGTAAACACGTGGAGGAACTCCAGGAGTGGTGTTCCAGGACAGGGCACGGAAACCCTGTGTCCCTATACACGTACCTAGCCCTGCATATCTTTTGATCTGGCTATTTATACCAACATCTACTATAATGTGCCCTATAAAACAGTAAATATAAGTAATGTTTCCGTAAGTTCTGTGAGTTATTCCAGCAAATCACAGAATCCTTGAAAGGGTTTCATGGTACTCCTATTTATAGCTGTTTAGTAAGAAGTACAGGTAATAACCTGGGACTTTTTTTTTTTTTTTAAAGATTTTATTTGTCAGAGAGAGAGAGGGAGAGAGAGCAAGCACAGGCAGACAGAATGGCAGGCAGAGGCAGAGGGAGAAGCAGGCTCCCTGCTGAGCAAGGAGCCCGATGTGGGACTCGATCCCAGGACGCCGGGATCATGACCTGAGCCGAAGGCAGCCGCTTAACCCACTGAGCCACCCAGGCGTCCCTAACCTGGGACTTTTGATTGACATCTGAAGTGGAGGCAGTCTTGTGGGATTTAGCCCTTACGTTGTAGGCTCTGACACTTACTAACTCTAGGCAAATAGTGTCAAATTTAGTTGAATGACAGGACATCCAGTTGGCATCCAAGAAAATTGCTTGATGTGTAATAAACTCACATATCTGGAGTCAGAAGTATTATGAGTGTATGAGTGAAGGAAAATACGGGCAGGGGTTTTCCCCATGTGATAGCCAAGAGAAATGAAAACATATGTCCACACAAAACTCGTACACAAATTTTCATAACAGCATTACTCATGACATCTAAAAAATGGAATCAGTTCGAATGCCCATCAACTGAAGAATGGATAAACAAAGTGTGGTATGTCCATTCAATACATTATTTAGCCTTAATGCTGACTGAACTCTTGATTCATGCCACAACATGATGAAATTTAAAAACATGGTAAGTGGGACGCCTGGGTGGCTCAGTTGGTTGGACGACTGCCTTCGGCTCAGGTCATGATCCCGGAGTCCCGGAATCGAGTCCCGCATCGGGCTCCCAGCTCCATGGGGAGTCTGCTTCTCCCTCTGACCTTCTCCTCGCTCATGCTCTCTCTCACTGTCTCTCTCTCAAATAAATAAAAATAAAATCTTAAAAAAAAAAAAAAACATGGTAAGTGAGAAAAGAGAGTCACAAAATGCCATACATTATGTGACTCTATCGGCAAAACTCTAGAAACAGAAAATGGATTAGTGGCTGTAAGAGGCTGGATGAAAGGGGAACAGGAAGTGACTTACAATCAGTTTCTCTCTGGGATGACAGAAATGCCTAGGAATTAGATAGTGATGATGGTGATGCAATTTTGTAAATATAATGAAAACCACTGAACTGTAAATACACTTTAAGAGGATGAATTTTATAGTGTGTGAATCATATTCAATATTTTTAAAGGCCCACAGATTAGAAACAGCATGGTGGAGTCAGATAACTGGGAAAGTTCTGTGAAGCCAGTCCAAAAGTGTAAGAAGTGCAGGGTTATGACAGAAAAGAGGCTTGAGGAAGGGGACCTGCTAAGTATGAAATGTACTTGCTACAAACACAAAAATATGCCAAATTTACAGAAAAGGTAAAACCAAAACGTGAAAAAGAGGAAAAAATCACCTAAATTGACAAAATAAAACCAGAAAAGAGCTAACTCTCCACATTATGCTATATCTGCAGTGTACTTCCCAGACTTGTTCTAAAGCTGCCATCACCAGACGCATTTCACACCAACAGTGTCTGCTTGGAAAGACATTTATAACTTTCAGTAAAACATTCTGAACCCCTACCATAATTGAGAGAATATGATTTAACACTATCTTTATGACAGAATACCTCAAAAGAAGTGACATACTTTATTTTAAACACATACTATAATTTGAGCTAATGGCTAAGGGTTTAAGTGAAAGTACTATATGTGTGTGAGATTTGTCCTTAAGAAGTATTTTTATGACACTTCTCTTGGCACTGCTAATTTATATGAAAATATGTTTCTTAATTAAATTAAATGCTTCTCCAAGAATAACCCATCCACTACTGATTTTGTTTACAACAAAAACAAGCTTATACTATAAATATTGTGTTATCTGAAACTTCAGAAAAGAAATGATCCAATGGCCTAAATCCAAAATTAGAAAGGTAAAATCTCCAAAAAGTATCCTATTGCTTTGTCCCTACTAATTTTTCTTAAAAGCTATAGGCTATGACAAAAAATTCAGAACATGAAATTCAAGAATTGGTCAAAAGTAAGTTTTCTGAGTGAAAACTACTTCAAAACCATTAGACTTCTAGAAGAAAATACATCAAAACATGAACAGTAGTTATTTCTAAACAGTTGGTCTTGAATTTTACGTTACTTTATTTTCTTTTTTCATACTTTTCTGTATATTCTGTGAGCATCCATTATTTTTATAATAAAATATATTACTCTGAAGCATAAAGCTTTGTATTTTCCGTCACAATTTTATGACGCTTACCTTTTTTTCCCAGTCATTATTCAGAGATTCTGTACTCTGTTCACATATCTTTTTTAGCTCTGTAATCTGGTTTTCTTTGGTCTCTCTGATAACTTGACAGTCACGTATAAGGGTCTGAACTGTCAAAAATGATGAAAACACAGTTAAGCCAATCCTAGTTACCTCATAAGAGTCTGATAACAAAAATATGGTTTACCAGTTAACAGCTCCATTTTTCCGCAAGTCTTCTCAATTGTCTAAAGTATCTCTTATTCTTTCCTTTCTCCATTTTCGCCACCACAGCCCTCGTTGAATCCATTATTACCCGTTCTCTAGACAGTTTAAACAGTGCGCTGGCCTCCGCATTGTTCCCTTGCAGTGGGTCCTTCATTGCTGTGAAGAAGCCTTTCTATAGTGCAAATCCAGCCCTGTTACCCCCAGACTTGAAATCTTTCTACAGCTTCCCTCACCTGAAAGGTAAAAGTCAAAAATCTCTAATATGGAAAACAACTCCTCATGGTCTGCTTCCTGGCCATATCTCACCACTTCCATCTTTTTAACCTTGTACTGTAAACACACCAACCTGTCTACGGCTTCCCGAGGCCATAATCTTTCATCTATTCACGCCAGACTGACTGTTTATCAGGTGGAATGACTGTCCCTCCCTTGTTGAAAAGCCGCTACTTAACCTTGGTCTCGATTCAAGTATCACCTTCTTTATGAACCATTCACCAACCAGATTTCTCCCCTTGCAGGGCCAGAAAGCAAATCCTTTCATTTCCAGGAAACCTCATCTATTTCTCCAATAAATCACTCATTACTTTAGGCGTTATAATGGCTTGCTTGCCTATCTCCCAAGGAGAAAGACATTTCTTTCAACTTTTTATCTACAGGGCATAACAAACACTGCCACACAGGCAAGTACTCAAAAAGATGTGTCCTGAATACATAGAGAGAGGAACTCAACATTTCAATATATCGTCACTCCTAGATATGTTAACATTGCAAGGTTTATGTTACTGAAATGAAACAGGCTTTAAATTATATAAAACATTTCCCTTATAAGTCATTTAAATTTCTATCTTCTTTTTTTAAATGATTTGAACTTGTCGCTGGTTTAAGTGAAAATTTGTTTAATATGTTCACGTAAAATAAATTCTGTAGGGTAAAATAAATTTAGTTGTACATTTACTTGATTTTCCTAGATTACTGAATATGTTCTCCTTCACCTACTTTAAGATTGCAAAATTTTCATAAACATTTACATAGAAACTTCTTTCACTCGTGTATCCCAACTATGCAACACAGGAGGGGAAAAGGTGCAGAATCCAAGTTAACCTAATATTAGTTTTTAGCATCTACAACATTTTACTTCACAATTCTAAAATTAAAACTAAGATCTGTTTGCAATTCAAAAAGCCTTAGGAAATATTATTTTTAAATCTTAGACATGTTTAAATTGCCTGGTTTGAATCAGGGTAAGAAACGAAAACCTAGAAAAAAATTTTAAATATTTTTGTAGCCACTGATATTTGGCAAAAGAACCTGAACAAATTTCTAATTACTTTCACTAACATTTAAGGCTGGAAATAAACCTAAAAATATCCATTTCATTAGTCAACTTATATATGTAATTGCCATCCTAAATTTCAAGGGCATTACCATTCTCTCAGATACATTCAGGGTTGGTGGTTTGGAAGAAAGCCAGAAAGTTCCATATGGAAACCCTAAATAGAAAACTCGCCCATCGCTTCTATCTTACCACTCACCAAACCCTCCGGAATGTCTTCTTCCCTTTCACTCTCACTAGCCTCTTCACCCCTGCCATCATTCAGGTATTCCTGGTCCTTATGACCCCACATGCAAAGTTACAGAAGCACGGACGCAGAACATCCTTGAGTCGGGAGGGACTTTATATATTACTTATTCCAACCTCACCATTTTATAATGAGTACACCATTGCCCAGAAACTTCCCGATGTCATATAGCAGACCCTGAACAGCAGGGCTGGGATTAGAGCCCATGTTTCTAATAAGAGCCCATGTTCTCACTCTCTCTCACTCACTCGCTCTCTCCTCATGCTGCCTCTCTTAGAACAGACTAGAAGCCAGCCTCACCTTGTTTGGCGCACCCACCATGACCAGGCTACTTCTTCTAAAACATGAGGTCCTAAAGGTCACCTCTCAAAAATCTTCCCTGACTCCCCACCATCTACAGGACAAACTTGAAACTTCTAAGTCTGAAATTCAAGGTCATGCTTAAGTCAGGACCAGTCCCAAGTCTAGTCCTTTGCAACCCTTCTTCTAATGCGCTCCAGCCCGGCGGCTTGGCAGCATCCCCCCCCCCCCCACAGGACAACACAGCATTCCTGCCCCTGTTTGTAAAGCTCTTCTCTTGAACCAATCAAATCTTACAAAACTTTTAAAGTTCCTTTCTCCAAAACATACTTTCAACACTCACTCTCTCTGCCTACCTGCTGCATTTCAATGTTTTCACCTACAGTCAGTCAATTTTACACTTGATTACATGCTTTCTTTTCCTTCGTCATGTAAGTACAAATGGGGAATACTTCTTAAATGCTTATTCTGTCAATCATGACACCAGCATATACCACAAAGCTTAGAGGAGGTACTTAATGCAATGAATTTTATTAGACCAGGAGGAGTCATTTCCCTAGACTTCCCGTGAGGGCCAGTAAGCTCTAAGCTGTAAACTACCCAGGGCAGCTCCAGTCCAATAATGAGAGAGTTAGGAAGAGGGAGGAACAATGACAGACTCTTTCAACTCCTTAACCAAACCAACCACCACCCTGCCGTCACGACCACCCATACACACACAAACCTGCACACACACACATACACACACACCACAACCCCCCATCCCAGACATAACCACACACGCCCCGCATACCCCACATGCACATATACATACACACACCATACACACATACACACACACACACACACACACACCATACACATCACATTCCCCCCCCCACACACGACCCATGTACCCCATAGACACACATACACACACATATCATACACACCCAAATATACACACACACACCCCATATGTACACATACATATACACATACCACATACCCCACCATGTACCACTAGCACACATACCCCATACCCCCCACACACACATATACACACCCCATACCCCACCACATACATACCACATACCCCATACCCCCCACACCGTACACATATATATATATATATATCACACCACATACCTCATACACACACACACACACACACACAGTTTTTTCTCAGTCATATGAAAGCCCATATAAACCTCCCTATGTCACGCTAAAAGGTCAGAAATGAAATTTTACTTTATACAACCACCAAAATAAAATGGAAACGCTTTTAAAAAATTAATGTAACCATACAACATCACCTTTTTTTTCAAGTTTTCGAATAGTCTCCTCCATTTCATTTTGTTTCTTTTTATATAAAGTTTTCAATTCTTCTATTTCATTATTCTTTCTTTCTAAAATCTGCAAATGAATTTAAAATGTTTTAGTAAACTATTTTTTATACACAGAACACAGAACTTTTTTGAATAAGCACAATAGTTTTTGCAAATCTATCTCAGCGAATCCCATAAATGGTTTCCAAAAAATATATAAAAATTATATTTTAGTGCACTAAGAAAATATCAAATATACTAGAATAACTGATTATTGAAAGAAATGTTACCAGCTTCCAATTTTCATGATCAATTTTTTGATAATATAAATAATAAATTAGGTGATTCTCTAAAATGTAATTCAGAGATTAAAGGGTCATAAAGTAGCAGAGAGAAGCCATCAGAAAATCGGCCTGTTGGCACAGCACAATCCACCCTCCACCCTCCCCAGCACTGAGACAGAACACCTTCAGAGGAGCGGTCCCTGGATCCTCCCTCTCTCTGATGTCCCTTCTTTTTCATGCACAATAATAAGAATCCCTAGAAACATGGGAAGTTGAGCTGTGTTATGCTTCTTTTATACCTAGCTATTATGAACCCAAAAAATCAGTTCAAAATAAGTCAAAAATTTTAATGATATACATGTAAAAATATTTTATATTTTTTGTACAATGAATGATGTAAAATGTTAATTATAAACCATTTTTTCCAACATTTTTCTTTCCAACTTTTGGAAGTCAAACCAACTTTTTACAAACCATCATTAATTGTATTGTGCCACAAGTTTTACTTTTTTTATTTTTTTCTTTGCCACAAGTTTTAAATGTTTTAAATGAATCATTTTATAAGATTTAAATATTATTTTATACTCCTACATACATCTACACATACAGGCATAAAAGAAAAAAAAAGAAAGAAAATGAAAAGAAAACCTGGAGAAATAACCATAAATGTAATAGCTACCAAGTAGGACAAAAAATGTGCTAACAAAGGGGAAAAAGAAAACCAAATTGAAACTGAGGCAGGAGTAGGAATATCCACTTTTCTTATGGTTGGAGTACATTTCTTATACAACCAAATTCAGCTTTGAAAAAAAAAAATGGCAGGGGGCATTATTCACCAGTCTTTCCAACTTTTGGAAGTCAAACCAACTTTTTCTTAGTGCTTTTATTACCAGCATTTTACTTTACCTTTCACGGTTTTAGTTCTACCTCTAAGAATGATTGGTAAATAAGAAAAGGAGCTAATTTGATCCTAATGTTCATAAAGAAGCACAAAAGGAAAAGAATGTATGCAAAAAAATAAAACACTCTAATTTTGTTCCTCCCCAATGCCTGACACTTAGAAAATGCCATCTAAGCAACAAGCTGATGAATATACTTTCCAAATCTGGCATAAGGTCAAGGATTTTATTTATATTTTACCTGGCATTTCAAACTAGTTGCATTGCTTTCTTTTTTCATGCAGAATTTATTTTAAAAGAGAAATTCCTGGAAAGAATTTTATTATTAAATGTTTTTCTTAGAATAGATTTTTGTAACGGACATACCAAGAAGCCTATTTCAAACTCTATTACCATGATTTTCCAAATATATTTTTATACTTATTTATCTTATACATCAATATATTCTATTTCATTTGGATATATAATTATGTTATATTAAAATTACGTTACTAAATCTCTAACATATTTGTGATAGAGAACTGTTTTTATCTAACCAATTTAAGCTAAGGTAAATTCTAGTAAGAGCAGAAGGTAATTCAGGCCTTTAAAATGTGAAAGGGAAAGAAGAAAGAAGAAGGGAAAGGATTCAACATATTTTTCTCCTTTTAATTTTCAATCAGTGGTTTCCTTCTTGTTGCTTTGAAAGAAAATGAGCCAAACAGACACCTGACTAAATATTAATATATTTTCAGCTTTAAGAAAGCTTGGGTATGTGATGCGTGGCTTCAAGTCCCTGCTACCACCTCTGTCACTCAGTTTTGGGAAGCAGGATCAGGCTTCGCTGTGAAACGGGAAATGCCAAATTTCTACTCAGATTAACCTTCATGTATTAAAATATATAAAAATATCACTCAACTTTTTAAATCAATACTAAAATATACTAATCATTCAAATTCCATGTGGGATAACTATAAATTAATTATTATTGGTGTTGTGCCCATTAAGAAGAAAAATAAGTTTTCCTTAAAAAAAAGAAACTGCAACATTAAAAGGCATAAATCCAATGAGCTAGTGAACGATGCATGCAGTCTACACCAAACAGAACTAAGCCCAAAAGTTCCTTTGCCAATGAAAAAGAAAATTTTAATTTCCAGAAACCCAACAGAATATCAGACTAAAAGAAAAACTCGTGTCTACAGCTGATGTCTTACTTCAGCCTTTACAAAGGTAATGACAGCATGCGGATTCTGGACTACGAGAAGGCCAGCCTTCAAACAGAGGAAGAACTAAAGGGCAAGGCAAACCATCAGGATACTTACATGGACATATTTGTTCAGAAGATGAAGTTTAAAGATCAACTTTTGCCAAATTATTAATTTAGCAAATTCCATTTATAGCCCAGACTGTTCTAAGTACATAAATAAGTAGATGCAGAGTTGATGGTTACAAGACCTAGAACATTCCAGCAGATACCCTACCTTCTGAACGTCGGCATCATGTTTCTGCTGCAGTTTAAGCTTCTCCTCATGACATTTAGCTTCCAGCATTTTTGTTTTTATGTCCAACTTCAAGAAAAACATTTTGAAGGTGTTATTAACATACTTTCCCTCTGGCAAAAGCTCACAATTAAATTAAAAGAATTCCTGATGTGAAAGTATCATTTTCCACTTTTTTCTTACGGCCACTGGTCTAGCAATCACATCGTCTTACCAACATGTTGGTTACATTCTTTGATTACTTCCAAGCTCATTTTCAAATGAATTTCACTGCACAGGCAAAACGGAGACTACTAAATACAGATTCAGCACTTAGCCCCACCCCACTCCACCCCCAAAAGAAGTCATCTTAAATTGATATTTTGCTAAATTCACTAGTAGTTTAGCCTTTGTTTTCTATTTTTGAGCCTCTACTCAACCTTTTTACTTTTTTCTTTTCTCACATTTATGTGCTCATTAAAAGTATTCTTATTTACCTACATACTTAAATATGACCATTTTTTAAAAAGATTTTATTTATTTATTTGACAGAGAGAGAGATCACAAGCAGGCAGAGAGGCAGGCGGAGAGAGAGGGGGAAGCAGGCTTCCTGCTGAGCAGAGAGCCCGATGTGAGGCTCGATCCCAGGACCCCGGGATCATGACCTGAGTTGAAGGCAGAGGCTTTAACCCACTGAGCCACCCAGGCGCCCCTAAATATGACCGTGGACATCCACAATCATGGCATATGACTGATCATCACGCATTTCTCTTAACAGATTTTCTGTCTCCTGGAATCGCAGACCCTGACTACTTCAAGGAAGGAACTTGATGTCCTTTCTAGAATTCATTAATAACTCCTATTCTTATCAAACCAACACCTACTGTACCAGTGTTCTGAGTGAAGCCAGCCTAAATGCAACGAATCCTTGTTAATAATGGGCACATCTCAGAATTAAAAGAATAATAGTGACGGGTTTTAAGATGAAAAATAGGAAATTATCTCAAATGTAAACGTGTTTGACCGCCTGATTCCTTACCCTCTGAAAGAGTATATACATTGGTGTCTGACAGAGCTCATTTCTATTTCGAATTCTAATCCCATTACATTAACTGCTGTGACTTTGGGCAAGTCACCACTTTGAGATTCTATTTCATCTTGTCCTAGTTAAGAGTTAAGATTAATTACCCTTACATCAATGAGCTGTGAAGCTTATTTTCAATGATATTGTTTAAGTAACTATACTCAGGACAAAAAAATTAGTTTACAACCTTCAGGAAAATTTTCTTTTAAAATATTACAAATGTCCTGTCAAAATACTCTCTTGAAAATTTCTGAAATACACTTTATATGTTTCAATTGCTATTTCAAAAA
The DNA here is from genome assembly GCF_022355385.1 of Mustela nigripes. Taxonomy (NCBI): domain Eukaryota; kingdom Metazoa; phylum Chordata; class Mammalia; order Carnivora; family Mustelidae; genus Mustela; species Mustela nigripes. The sequence goes on from NC_081572.1 coordinate 12,192,597, forward strand.
AACTAATGAAACTGAACTTAAGAGAAACATGCACGATCAAGTCAACACAGGAAAATGAAATTTAAAACTTTCACAAACAAAAGTGAACAGTCTCATGATTTTTTAAACAATGAGTGGTTAAGAGGAAAGCAGTCATTCATTTACTACACACAAGGAAGAAACTGTGAATGTTTCCATTCTTTTGCCTCTAACTCCCTTTGTTACTTATTCATTTTAGCAGAAAGGGGACTGGGTGATCCAAGTCTGTGTGAAGATCCTGAACAGAAGCATTATAGAAGTCTTTTAAAAAGTAATTAAACTCAAAAAGCAGTATAAGCAAGCTGGGCAGATATGGGAGACACAGTTCACTGCAGTATCTTTCCCCAACACCTTTGAGAGAATCTGTCATACCCTTTGCTTCTGAGGGGAGCCCTAAATGCCATGGAACTATGTTGCCATAATCCAAACCACCTCCTCCCGTCTGTTCCACTTCAATCTTGGTTGACCAGATTAGGAATAAACACCTGACACATGCTTAACCAATCCATTAGTTGGAGAATAATCGTTCTGATGCTCTCTCTCAAGATTATGTGACCTAGGGCAGCAAGTTAGCAACTTTGAGGAACAAACAAGTTCTAGAGGGGCAGCAACTGAGAGAAAGTAAAGGAATCCATTACAGAGAAGAGAGCAAACCACATACACCAACATAGCAAAGACTAGAAACCATACAGTATCTTCGATGTCAAGTAAGCAAACTCAGGCCCTAATAGTGTCCATGACAGTAAGTGTGCTTGAATTTGAAGGTTTTTTGTATTCCTTTTTACTTCAGGGAAGCTCGATGGATCTCTGTTCTTGCATCCACAGAGATATATCTAAATTTGACTTTTCTGCTATAATTTTTACTTTGGTATAATATTAAACTTAAAGAAAAATTACAATATAGTACAAGGAGCTCCCATATCCCTTTACCCAGATTCACATATGGTTTATATTTTGCCTGATGTGCTTTATCATTTTTAATATCTCTATCTACTTAGAGACATACATAAAACTACTTTCTGAACCCTTTGTGAGGAAGCTAGAGATATCCTGCTCCTTTGTCCCTAAAAACTTCAGTGTATAGTTCCTTAAAAAACAAAGGTGCCATTTTCCGTAACCACAGCCCTTATTGAAATCAGAGAATGTAACAATACAATAATATTACTTAATGTACAGTCTATATCAAGCTTTATCAGTTATCACAATAATGCCATTTGTAGGTGTTTTTTGGTTCTTTGTTTCCCATTCCAAGATCCAATTCAGGATCACACATTGCCCTTAAGTAACATATCAACTGCATCTCCTTTAATCTAGGGCAGCCTTTCTTTTTGTTTCTTGACCTTGACATTTTAGAAGAGTATAGGGAATCACTGAATGTCCCTCAGTTTGGATTTGTCAGATGTTTCCTGATCATTAGATTTACTAGATTTTGGCAACATTAACTTAATGTGATGTATCCTTTTTAAATTCCATCTTATTAGGAAGAGGATGGTTTGTCCTAATATAGCCAATGTAGCATTTGATAACTTGGTTAATAGAACAACAAGTTATCATCAGGTTACTATTAAATAGATAGTTTTTCTACTGCCATCCTAAAATAATAATAATAAAGGAGTATCTCTTTCTGGAAACTCTTACCTTTACACCAAAAAAATAGTTCTATATTTCTGCCTGTACTCAGGGGCATGATTCATGACGAATTATCAGGATTAGAATACAGAAGCAATTTTACTAGTATAGTATATAAAGACAATACAGGACACAAGATACAGATATATAGATATGCATACATCTATGCGCATCTATATACATATACCATATGCATATGGAAAGAGAGTAAACAGCCTTGCTTAATTTAACACAAAGACTGAAATTAAAAGACTGAATACAGCACTCCTAATTTGTTTGACCCCCTGTTCCCGTAAGTCTATTCCAAACAACATTTAAGTTTTCTTTAACTGGGCTCAGTATATACACTATCAATTTCAAACTGAAGAACCATGGAGGTCTACTTCAGGTTATAATGGAGTGACTAGTACCAAACTTACCTCCCAGTGTTAACAAGCACAAAACGGGATGAAATACTGGAGGTGACCATTCCCAGGTATTAGGAAACAGGCAGTGTGACACTGCCATCCTCCTAAGCTGAGTCCCACTATCGTTGTGGCTCCCTGCATGGGCAAAAGCACCATCCAAGTGGAACCCCAAAGCTCTACTTAAGTGGGAAGGCAAAGGTCAGAGTTCAGGACAGCTGAAGAAGCTGGAATCTTAGGTAGAGGGCACCAGGAACGTGGGAACTGCCAGCAGGAGCCCTGCCAGCCCTTGAGCACGGGGAGGGAATGTGTGTGCATCTGGGCACTGGGTGCATGCACTGGGTAAACAACACAGCTGGGCTGCTCTAAAGTAGGAAATACAACAGACGCCAGATGACACGGTGCTGTGAGACACTGAAGGCCCAGCCCAAGCAAACTGAAGACAGCTTCCTAACAACTTGGGAAGACCTCCCCATCCACCTAAAGCCACACTTCAGGCTTATCCTAAACCTGTAAAGTCTAAAAGCAAGCCTTTTACAAGATCTTCAGAAGAGACAGAGCTTGTAGATTAGATCCCACCATGCTGGAGGAGTTTGGGAAATATCTTTGGCTTTCCACATTTTTGCCTTAATAGAATGTAAAGTCAAGTTTACACAAGTCAGAGGTAACTGACCAATACCTGAACAGCCCATAAGAACAACAACAATAAAAATCAGCATCGTATGACAGAAGACCACAGAATCTAGAGGTCTCCAAAATGTATCCTCCACAATGACAATGTCTTATACACAGAAACTAGTAAACATGAAAAAAAAAGAAAAATGTTGTCTATCGGCAAGAACAAATAAGTAAAAGGAGCTAATAAGGCCCAAGAGGAACCTACTGGGCACATAAGACTTTAAAGCAGTTAATATAAATACTGCAAAGAACTAAAGGAAAATATATTTTAAAACTTAAGTATTCATTTTAATGAGAGAACAGATAAGAAATCTCAGCGGCGTAATGGAATTATAAAAAGAAACAAGTAGAAATTCCAGAAAATTATAACAACTGAGAGGGAAAAAAAAAATCCCTAGATAAGCTTAGCAATACCTTTGGGATGGCAGAAGAAAGTGTCTATAAATTTGATGACACACCAGTAGAAATGATCTAAGCCAATGACTGAGAAGGAAAAAAAAAAATTAAAGAATTAATGAAAAATGAACAAAATTTCAGGCAGCTGTGGAACAAAATCAGAGTCTAATATATCTGAAGAGGGAAGTGGTTAAAGAAATAATGGCCAAGAACTTCCCAAGTTTGAGGAAAAATAAATACTAACTTAGAGATCCAAGATGCTCTGTGAACTCTGAGAAAACATTTAGGCGCATTACAATTACACTGCTGAAAACCAAAGATAAAGAGAAAACTTTTACAACAGCCAGAAGAAAAGAGACATGATCTACAGGGGAACAATAATAAGAATGACTGCTCACTCCTCCTCGTGAGGAACAATAGAGGCCAGAGGACAAAGGAATAATATCTCAGACGTGCTGAAAGGGAAAGAAAAAAAGTCACTCCAGATAAAAGGAAAGCCGACAGGAGTTGTCACCAGTAGAACTGCACTACAAGAAATCATAAAGGATATTCCTAAGGATGAAAGGAAATTATACCAGATACAAACCCAGATTTGAAAGAAAGAGGAGGACCTGGAGGAGTAGATAAGAGGATACATACAGAAAAGCGGTTTTCTCTTCTCCTAATTTCCTCAAAAGACAACTATTTAGTGCAAAATTGACAACACTGGAAGGTGGGGTTTAATGTATGTAGAACTATGTCAACAATAGCACAGAGAATCAGGATTAAACTGCATTATACTGTTTCTGAATTATTAGATTTGCCACATAGGAAGAATAGAGCAGGACGGTCTAGCAGGAGGTGGTTCTGTATTGACCGTACACAGACTCTGACAGGGGCAGGAGGCACGTGTTTAGCCCTAGAATGACCAATTAAAAAAAAAAATATCAAAGCATATATAACGAAGAATTCAATAGAAAAATTTAAATGAAATAACTTTTTTTATTAACATAGAATGTATTATTTGCTTCAGGGGCACAGGTCTGCGATCCATCAGTCTTACCCAATTCATAGCGTTCCCCATAGCACATACCCTCCCCAGTGTCCCTAAACCAGCCACCCTATCCCTCTCCACCCCAATAGTTTTTAAATGAATAAATGAAAATAGGACAACAAAGGAGTGGAAAAAATAAGGTACCAGTGGAAACAAATACCAAGAAAGTACACTGAAAACCAACCGGCTATATCAATAATTACATTAAATTTAAATGAACTAACCACTCTAATAAATGACAGAGCAGACTACATTGTTAAAGAATGACCCCATTATATGCTGTCTACAATTGATCTGTTTTAAACATAAAGACACAAAAATTGAAGAGCATGAAAAGATATGCCACACAAACCAAGAAATTATAAGAAAAGATAAGAGGGATATTTTATAGTGATACAGGAATTCATCCTAGCAATATTAAGACTTCCTACTTATGTATCTGTCAAATAACAAAATTCCCATTTGTATGCAGGATTGAAAAATATAATTTGTATCCAGAATATAAAAAGTATCTAGAATATAAAATATAATTGTGTCTAGAATATAAAAAGAGCTCTTACAACTTAATAATAAAATGACAAACAACGTTTTATTTTAAATTTATTTATTTTGAATAAAATAATTTTATTTTACTTTAAATTAAATTTATTTTAAAATGTAATAGCATGAGGAGTGGCTGGGTGGCTTAGTCAGTTGGGCACCTAACTCGGTTTCCGCTCAGGTCATGATCTCAGGGTTGTGAGATAAAGCCCATTGTCAAGTTCCGTCGGCAATGCAGAGTCTGCTTGGGACTCTCTCTCCCTCTGCCCCTACCCCTGGGCTTTCTCTCTCTCTCTAAAATAAAAAAATCCTTAAAAAATGTGATAGCATTAAACAAATACTTCACATAAAAAGATATATAAATGGGCCAAAAGCATATGAAAAGATATTATCATTAGCCATCAGAAAACACAAATTAGAACAACCACGACATCAAGCCAGAAAAAGACATGGAGGAAACGTTAATGCACATTGCTAATTAGAAGTCCTTCTGAAAGGCCGCCCATCTGGTCTATGGCCATACCACCCTGATACAGCTGGTTGGTCTTCAATCTCATGTGAAAGGACAACTTCCTGACATTCTGGGAAAGGCAAAATTAGAGAGATAGTAAAAAGATCAATGGTACCAGAGGAGGAAGGGAGAGAAGAAGAAATGGAGAAGGGAAGAGTTTTAGGGTGTACTATTCTATACAATACTATAATGGTGGATACGTGACCTTATACATTTGTCAAAACCTAGAGAAATATATATATATATATATATCCCAAAGAAGAGATATCCAAGTGATTCATGGACTTTAGTTAATACTAACCTATCAAAACTGGTTCATCAGTTCTAACTGGTTCATCAGTTCTAACTACTGTATCATACTAATACAATATGGTAATAATAGGGACTTAATTTTTCTAAACCTGAAAGTATTCTAAAAAAAAAAGTCAAATATTATTTTTTAAAACCACAATGAGATACAACTTCAATGGGCTAAAATAATTTTTCTTAATGGCAACTGGTATCAGTTTATTTCAAGATAGTTCTCATTCTGGAATTTTAGTTAATCTAGTTTTTGTTGCTTCCACATACTATACACAGATGTCTTTAAAAGTATGACTTTTTCATATTTACCCAAGCTTATAAAACAAATCTATATCTTTATGTTATTAGATTATTTATTGTTAGTTATTTCCTACAGGACTCTTAACCTGTAAGAGGGTATTGGAAATTTTATTTAGAAAGTTTAATTAAGTTGGCATTGTATGTCAATAGATCTTTTTTTTTTAAGTTTTTATTTAAATCCTAGTTAGCATACAGTGTAATATTGGTTTCGGGAGTAAAATTTAGTGATTCATCACTTACATACAACACCCAGTGCTCATCACAACAAGTGCTATCCTAATCCCTACCACCCATCCAGCCCGTAGCCCATCAACCTCCCCTTTAGCAATCCTGTTTGTTCTCTGTCATTAAGAGTCTCCTAAGGTTTTCCTCCCTCTCTTTATTTTACAACTTTCCTTACGTTCATCTGTTTTGATTCTTAAGTTCTACATATGAGTGAAATCATAGGGTATTTGTCTTTCTTTGACTGACTTATTTCCCTTAGCATAATACATTCTAGCTCTATCCATGTTGGTGAAAATGGCAAAATTTCACTCTTTTTGATGACTGAGTAATATTCGTGTTTGTGTGTGTGTGTGTGTGTGTGTGTGTGTGTGTGTATCTGTGTGTGTGTGACATAGTCATTCATCAGTGGATGGACTTTTGTGCTCTTTCCATAATTTGAATATTGTTGATAACGCTGCTATAAACATCAGGGTACATGCGTCCCTTCAAATCAGTACTTTTGTATCCTTTGGGTAAATACCTAGTAGTGCAATTGCTGGGTTGTAGGATAGTTCTATTTTTATCATTATGAGGAACCTCCATACTGTTTTCTGAATTAGCTGTACCAGTTTGCATTCCCACCAATAGTATAAAAGGGTTCCCTTTTCTTCCAATTCTCACCAACATCTGTTTTTCCCGCATTGTTAATTTTAGCCATTCTGACAAGTGTGAAGCAGTATCTCATCATGGTTTTGATTTGCATTCCCCTGATGACGAGTAATGTTGAGCATCTTTTCATATGTCTGTTAGCCATCTGTGTGTCTTTGGGAAAACCCATTCCTACCCTCTGCAACTGGATTATTTGTTTTTTGATTATTTGTCATTTTGAGGGACTTTGGGGGTATTTAGGTTTGATATATTCTTTACATTTTGGACACTAACGCTTTATCAGATACATCATTGGCAAATACCTTCTCCCATTCCATAGGCTGCCTCTTAATTTTGTTGATTGTTTCCTTCACTGTGCACAAGGTTTTTATCTTAATAAAATCCCAATAGTTCATTTTTATTTTTCTTACCTCCAGAGACATGTCTAGTAAGAAGTTGCTATGGCCAAGGTCAAAGAGGTTGCAGTCTGGGGTGCCTGGGTGGCTGAGTCAGTTAAGTGTCAAACTCTTGATCTCAGCTCATGCTTTGATCTCAGGGTTGTGAGTTCAAGCCCCATGCATGGTAGGCTCCACACTAGGTGTAGAGCTTACTTAAAAAAAAAAAAAGTTGATGCCTATGTTCTCCTCTAGGATTTTGATGGTTTCCTATCTCACATTTAGGTCTTTCACCCATTTTGAATTTACTTTTGTGTCTGGTGTAGGAAATCAGTCCAGTTTCATTCTTCTGCATGTGGCTGTCCAGTTTTCCCAACACCATTTGTTGAAGAGATGTTTTCCCATTTGGTATTCTTTCCTGCTTTGTCAAAGATTAGTTGGCCCCATAATTCTGGGTCCATTTCTGGGTTTTCTATTCTGTTCCATTGATCTATATGTGTTTTTCTGCACCATACTGTCTTGATAACTACAGCTTCGCAATACTAATACAGTTTGAAGTCTGAAATTGTGATGCCTCCAGCTTTGCTCTTCTTTTTCAAGATTGCTTTGGCTATTCAGGGTCTTTTGGGGTTCCATACAAATTTTAGGATTGTTTGTTCTAGCTCTGTGAAAAATGCTGCTGGTGTTTTGAAAGGGGTTGCATTAAATGTGAAGAATCCTTTGAGTAGCACAGACATTTTAAAAATATTTCTTCTTCCAATCCATGACCATGGGATGTTTTTCCATTTCTTTGTATTATCTTCAGTTTCTTTCATAAGTGCTCTATAGTTTTCAGAGTACAGATGTTTTGCCTCTTTGGATTTGTTATAAGCCTAACTCTTCTTTAAATGTTTGGTAAACTGGCACCTGGGTGGCTCAGCCAGTTAAGTGTCTTCCTTCCGCTCAGGTCATGATCTCAGGGTCCTGGGACTGAGCCTTGTGTTGGGCTCCCTGCTCAGCAGGCTGCCTGCTTCTGCCTCTCCCTCTACTCCTCCTCCCCACTTGTGCTCCCATGCTCGCTTGCTCTCAAATAAATTTTTTAAAAATTAAAAAAAAAGAATGTTTGGTAGAATTCCCCTGGAAAGCCATCTGCCCTGGACTTTTGTTTGTTGGGAGACTTTTGATTACTGACTCAATTTCTTTGCTGTTTATATCTCTGTTCAAATTAAAATAACTTTTTAACTGACAGTATCAAGTATTGGTGAGGATATGGAACAACTTGAACTCTCAGGCATTGCTGATAGGAGTACAAAAGTGTACAACTACTTGGAAGGCAGTTTAGCAGTTTTATCCAAGAGAACTAAAAACGTAAATCAACCAAAAACCTGTACATTAATTTTCATGGTAGCCTTATTCATAACAGCCAAAACTGAAAACAAACCAAAGGGTGATTAAAAGATCAATGGATAAACAAATTATGGCGTATTCATGCAACAGAACACTTCTGCCCAGCGTCATAAGGGATGATCACACCGCATACCACTAGCCCAAGAAAAGAGCTAAATTAAAAATCTGAAGTATGGTTTCTGCTGAATGTGTATCGCTTTAGCACCACCATAAAGTCGAAAAAGCATAAGTCAAACCATTGAGTCAAACCTTGACTTAAGTCAAGGACCATCTGTAGTTATCAATTTCAGTAGCAGCAGCAGAAAGGAGTGAAAAGAAAAAATTACAGAAGCAGAAAAACAACAAATACATGACTGATTACATAAAAATTACAAAGTTCTGCAAAAATGTCTGGGGGAGGGGCACCTGGGTGGCTCAGTGGGTTAAAGCTTCTGCCTTCGGCTCAGGTCATGATCCCAGCGTCCTAGGATCGAGCCCCACATGGGGCTCTCTGCTCAGCGGGGAGCCTGCTTCCCCCCTCTCTGTCTCTATACCTGCTTGCTATCTCTCTCTCTCTCTGTCAAATAAATAAATAAAATATTAAAAAAAAAAAAAGAAATGTCTGGGGTTGGGAGACAAACTATAAGTGCCTCTTAATCTCAGGAAACAAACTGAGGGTTGCTGGGGGGTGTGGGTGGGAGGGATGGGGTGGCGGGGTGATGCACACTGGGGAGGGTATGTGCTATGGTTAGGGCTGTGAACTGTGTAAGATGATGATTCACAGACCTGTACCCCTGAAGCAATCCATTCTATGTTCATAAAATAAAAATTTAAAATAAAACAACTTGCAAGGCTTTGATCCTAAAAATTTATATGGATTGCTTCATTATTTCATGTCATTCTCACAATGGCATCTGCAAGTGGGTACTTTTACCATCTCCTTTTTACAAATAGCAAAACTAAAGCACAAAGAGGTAGCTGCTCAAAGTCACCCAGTCATAGAAGTATGAAGCCTGATTCATACTCAGCAGTCTGGGTCCAGCTAATGAATGCAAGCTAAATAAAGCTAAGGGTTAACTATGAGAGTTAGAGGCGCCTGGGTGGCTCAGTTAGTTAAGTGCCCAACTCTTGACTTTGTCTCAGCTCACGTTCTCAAGGTCCTGAGATCAAGCCCTGATCTGGCTCTGCCCTGAGAGTGGCGCCTGCTTGAGATTCTCTCCCTCTGCTAATGGAAAAACCAAGATGCTTTCTAAATAGTCTTATGGTTTTAATGAGAAATGTTTGCTTGGGACAGAAAAACTGGCATAATTAGGGAAGAGAGGAGGGACAGGCACATAACCCATAAGTCACTGACACTCTAAAACATGCTATGATTTTCTGTTCCCTAAAAACTTCTTTTAATGTTTTAAGATTAAGAGCTCCTATCTTTTTTAGATCATTTAGTACTTTACACACATCTTCCTCACGATATTGAATAGATTAATTAAATTAATATTTAATTTTTTTAAATTCCACTTGAAGGATACTGGCAGAAATTGTTCTTTCAATATCTGAGCTTTCCCCCACAAACTATTACTCATTTTTTCTTTTTTCCCCCTTTTTAACTAATGACCTTTTCATCGTGCATATATTCTCCATTCTGTACTTCCACTTCTTCCCTTCCTTTAAGAATGTCTTCCACCCTTCATTAAAACTGCAATCTCAAAGGTCACAATGTGACATAATTGCAATTCTTACTCCAAAAGCCCTTTGATCACCAATTCTAAGGGCAAAGTCCATGCTTTTGTCTTCAGTGATTTGCAGGAGGATCAGGTTTTTCCTCAGCTTCTGTCTCTGCTGTTGTGGTTCTCCTCTCACTCCTCAGAGACGGTTTCTCTGTCTCCGCCATTCTTCTGTTCAGCCCGGTGGCTGCCTTCACTATAGGGAAACACTTGCCTTTGGTGATTTTTTTTTAATTTTTAATTTTTATTAACATATAATGTATTATAAGCCCAAGGGGTGCAGGACTGCGAATCACCAGGTTTACACACTTTACAGCACTCACCACAGCACATACCCTCCCCAACGACCACAACCCAACCACCCTCTCCCTTCCTCCCTCCCCCACTCAACCCTCAGTTTGTTTTGTGAGATTAAGAGTCTCTTATGGTTTGTCTCTCTCCTGGTCCCATCTTGTTTCATTTTTTCCTTCCCTACCCCCAAAACCTCCCACTTTGCTTCTCAACTTCCTCATATCAGGGAAATCATATGATTATTGTCTTTTTCTGGTTGACTTATTTTGTTCAGCATAATACCCTCTAGTTCCATCCACGTCATCAAAAATGGCAAGATTTCATTTCTTTTGATGGCTGCATAGTATTCCATTGTAGATATACCACATCTTCTTTATCCCTTCATCTGTCAATGGACACTTAGGTTCCTTCCATAGTTTGGCTAGTGTGGACATTGCTGCTATCAACATTAAGGTGCACGTGCCCCTTCAGATCACTACATTTGTATCTTTAGGGTAAGTACCCAGTATTGTGATGGCTGGGTCGAACGGTAGCTCTATTTTCAACTTTCTGAGGAACCTCCATGCTGTTTTCCAAAGTGGCTGCACCAGCTTGCATTCCCACCAACAGTGTAGAGGGTTCCCCTTTCTCTACATCCTCACCAGCATCTGTCATTTCCTGACTTGTTAATTTTAGTCATTCTGACTGGTGTGAGGTGGTATCTCACTGTGGTTGGATTTGTATTTCCCTGATGCCAAGTGATGTGGAGCACTTTTTCATGTGTCTGTTGGCCATCTGGATGTCTTCTCTGCAGAAATGTCTGTTTGTGTCCTCTACCCATTTCTTGATTGGAGTATTTGTTCTTTGGATGATGAGTTTGGTAAGTTCTTTATAGATTTTGGATACTAGCCCTTTATCTGATATGTTGCTTGCAAATATCTTCTTCCATTCTGTCAGTTGTCTTTTGGTTTTGTTAACTGTTTCCTTTGCTGTGTAAAAGCTTTTGATCTTGATGAAGTCCCAATAGTTCATTTTTGGCCTTGCTTCCTTGCCTTTGGCGATGTTTCTAGGAAGAAGTCGCTGTGGCTGAAGTCAAAGAGGTTGCTGCCTGTGTTCTCCTCAAGGATTTTGATGGATTACTTTCTCACATGGAGGTCTTTCATGCATTTTGAGTCTATTTTTGTGTGTGGTATAAGGAAATGGTCCAGTTTCATTTTTCTGCATGTGGCTGTCCAATTTTCCCAACACCATTTGTTGAAGAGACTGTCTTTTCTCCATTGGACATTCTTTCCTGCTTTGTCAAAGATTAGTTGACCATACAGTTGAGGGTCTATTTCTGGGCTCTCTATTCTGTTCCATTGATCTATGTGTCTGTTTTCATGCCAGTACCATACTGTCTTTTTTTTTTTTTTTTTGACAGAGATCACAAGTAGGCAGAGAGGCAGGCGTTGGGGGGTGGGGGGAAGCAGGCTCCCTGTTGAGGACAGCCTGATGTGGGGCTCTATTCCATGAGGTCATGACCTGAGCTAAAAGCAGAGGCTTAACCCACTGAGCCACCCAGGTGCCCCAGTACCATACTGTCTTGATGATGACAGCTTTGTAGTAGAGCTTGAAGTGTGGAATTGTGATGCCACCAACTTTGGCTGTCTTTTTCAACATTCCTCTGACTATTCGAGGTCTTTTCTGGTTCCATATAAATCTTGGGATTATTTGTTCCATTTCTTTAAAAAAAATTGATTGTATTTTGATAGGGGTTGCATTAAACATATACATTGCTTCAGGTAGCATAGACATTTTCACAATATTTGTTCTTCCAATCCATGAGCATGGAACATTTTTCCATTTCTTTGTGTCTTCCTCAATTTCTTTCATGAGCACTTTATAGTTTTCTGAGTATAGATTCTTTGTCTCTTTGGTTAGGTTTATTCCTAGGTATCTCATGGTTTGGGGTGCAATTATAAATGGGATTGACTCCTTAATTTCTCTTTCTTCTGTCTTGTTGTTGGTATATAGAAATGCAACTGATTTCTGTGCATTGATTTTATATCCTGACAAGTATATTCCTGTACACGTTCTGCCTTTGGGGATTTTTATCTGGATTGAGCTCTAATCTCCCATGCAGGTGAGTCCCAACCTTCCATCTCCAGGACTCAGATCTTTCCTATTTTCTACCACCTCCTAGCTAACTCCTGTTGGTTGTTCTAGTACAATTCAACATTTGATACAAAATAATAGTCACTCCATATAAACAACTCCTTATCTTTACTCCTCCTGACCCTTAACATCCCCAAGTCACGATATTCAAGGCCAGGTGGAAACTTCAGTAGCTCCCTGGGCCTTGACTTGGCAACAACATACATGTGTCACTTCACCACACCCCCTCTTCTTTTCTTTTCCCTGTACCATCAGCCAGGAGGTCTACAAGCTGCAGCTAAACACACACTCTGGCTTCCTGCTTCATGTCTTCTTTGCCTTTTCACATCTCATGGCTCAAATGTCATTCCCTCCATGAAAGCTTCCTCAGGCTTCCCAGAAAACAGCAACTTTTCCTTCCTCAGTATCCCTTGTAACACTTTGTATTCAACATGGCCCACAGTTGGTTTGCACTGTACTTTCTTTCCTTCTTTCCTGGACCTGAAAAATAAGTTTTAGGGGCTTTTCTCATCACATTTGCTGAATAAAATAATTAAACTTTGTAGTCCCATTTGTATTCTTTGTGCACAATACTTATGCAGACATATAAGTACACAAGTATGAATATGTTAAAGTTAAGTTTTAAAATTTAGACAAATGAAAAACTGAGCCTAAATTATAGAAGTTTTGATGTCAAGTAAGAAGACAGAGCCATTAAGGAGACTTGGCAAAGAAGCCCTGCTGAAAGCAATGCATAAGAAACTCGAGGACTTTTATGCTATTTCTAAGATCAGCTATTGTTCAACGTGTTTTCATCTATCGATTCTCTGATGTAAAAGGAGTTAGGTTTGAAACCAACATACCTGTCTAAGACATTTGCCCCTTCAAAAATATCTTCAAAGAATCAGTTGGGGTAAGTGGAAAGAGGAGAGCTTTACCTCCTCTGACCAAGTCCCTGCGCAAAAGGACCGGAAGTTCCAATCAATTACTTGAACCACCACCTCAGGGCTAAACCACCCGCTCCTAGAAAAAGAAGCATACAGCCACCAAGAGAATGAGACGATGCCACGGGAACACGAGGCATGTGTGACAAGACATTCCACGGACAACCTACTGCCAAAGCAAAGGATCTGAAAATGGATCGCCACCCTCTCTACAGGACATGCCTCCAGGCTATTTTTAAGAGAATTTCTTAAAATTTGTACTTAGACCTTACGAAATTTTATTTAGAAAGTCCATTTGGCTTAATTTTCTCTGTAGTATGTGCTTCAAAGAATAGCTCTGACGTTGGACATTCTTTCCAAGTGAATAAAACTGATGAAGGTACTCACTTGGGATTAGAGAATTTCCTTGGGTTTAAAAATATCCCACTTACAGTATAACTAGTTAAGTTTTAGGACAATTACCATTGTCATTTTATTTAACTAAATACTCACGAGCCTTGAATCAAGGGTTAGTTTGTTGTTGCTGTTTGTATTTTTTTTATTTTTTAATTTTTTAAATTAATATATAATGTATTATTAGCCCCAGGGGTACAGGTCTGTGAATTGCCAGTTTTACACACTTCACAGCACTCCCCATAGCACATACCTTCCCCAATGTCCATAACCCCACCCCCTTCTCCCTACCCTCTCCCCCCAGCAACCCTCAGTTTGTTTTGTAAGATTAAGAGTCTCTTATGGTTCGTCTTCCTCCTGATCCCATCTTGTTTCATTTATTCTTCTCCTACCCCCAGTGTTGGGTTTTTTTTTTTTTTCTAAAGAAAACAAGGAATATTTACCAGTCTATTCACTCAGGCATTCAACACTGACTCTTACAAAAGAGCAAATTTCTTATTCAGAACGGTATTTTTATGATTAGCAGTTTTGCAGGTGCAAACTTTAACATTTGATACTGAAATCCATACAATACCAAAATAAAATGGCATAATAACTATTAATGAATTTGTAAGGAAAAAATGTATTGAAGTTATTTAAGCAGGTATCAGCTACATATTTTAAAATACCAACGAACTCCTTTTAATGTCATTTCAAAGCTTTAATGTTGATCAACTACCACAATCATATCAAAAAGAATAAAATATGCAAAAAGAGAAAGATTTATTCTGATGCAGAGAAAAACTCGACAAACTACGAGTTTTCCATGAAGCAGAAAATGTCATACTTGGAAATATTGGCTGCCTTTATTTACTGCGACTACACAGTAAGTCAACTGTAAGGCAGAAAAGCTCAAAAACACTGCTGATGTCACCCATGTGCACGGCCCAGCAATTTCCAAAGCCACACAACCGCATGGTGTGTTTGCTTCCTCCCACTTTCTACATCTCGACAATCACCGCAGCAAATTGCAGAAGACGTTGTTTCTAAAATAATCATCACTGTACTAACTCAGATGCCTAATTGTTACAACCATTTTTTAGAGAATTGTTATACTAGTCAGGGGATAGATATCATCATGTGTTGATAATTAAGATTTTTCCTGATTAACATCTCCAGTGTACCCCCCTACTCTCAAAATGTTCACTTGTAGTATTCCATAATGCCAACTGTTACTCACTGTGCTTATTTCTAAACACAGCACAAAGAACAATGCATCTATCTCTCTTGCTACCTTATCCATGGGGCTTAGAGATGGACGGCATTCTCCGAAGTCATTTCTAGTCTCCTCAGAACTCTTTACAGTCAGAGAAGAAGTGGTATTTAAACATACACAGTGCATACTGGTATTTTTCTTCTAATTTTTATATTTTGCTATGTATCATACACAAACATAATTTACATGCAACACAAACATAATCCCAATCCTATTCTATACTGAGTTTTTTTTTTTTTTTAATTTTTGTTTAGCTTCTCTGCACTCTTTGGTGTTCACTTTTTATTTGACTCTCTCCCTCTCCTCCCCATGTCCTTCTGAAGTGTTAATACCCGCATGATGTATCCCTTAATAACAACCTAGTACATCTGCATATCTCCTGCCATGTTCACAGCTCACATACAAACATACACAGGCATACCCCAGGAAGGGGTTTTGTAGCACAGACTGCCAGTGTCCTCAGATATCTGTCTTCCTTTCCTTTCTTTGAGTCCCCTCCACCACCAAATTTGGGCTGGGCTGTACCACCAGAGGCTGCAAGTGACCACGTGACTAGCCATGGTTGAGGGCGGTACTGGGACAGAAATGCTGCAGGCAACTTTGACTGGATATCTAAAATAAGGTGGCTTTCTTTTCGCACTCTCTTTCTTTCTGAGGGATGACTCTTAAAAGAGAAGGTACCAGCAAGCAACCACCCCCTTAGACCCAGAGACCGCAGTCACACACTGAAGATGGCAGAGCTACCCCAGGAGCCTGGGTCCCCGATGATGTCACAGAGCAAAGCACTCCCTACATACCCTGGGCTGTTAAGTGTGAGTTAAACCAAATTCCCTTCTTTAAACCACTATACCTTCAGCAGTACATATTGTTTTATTATGAATGTTTTACACAAATATATTTTTTCTGCATCTCACTTTTCTCTGCACATCTCATGGAAATCCCTCTTAAAACACCTCCTGTAGGGGTGCCTGGGTGGCTCAGTGGGTTGAAGCCTCTGCCTTCAGCTCAGGTCATGGTCCTGGCATCCTGGGATCCAGCCCCGAGTCAGGCTCTCTGCTCCGTGGGGAGCCTGTTTCCCCCGCCCCCTCTGCCTGCCTCTCTGCCCACTTGTGATCTCTGTCTGTCAAACAAATAAATAAAATCTTAAAAACAACAACAACAACAACAACAACAACAAAAAAAGCAAAAAAAAAAAAAAAACCTGCTGTAGATTCTATTCATTCCTTTACATTATTACCACCTATTCCCTAATGGAAACAAAATTTGTTCCCTTAATGCAAATTCACCTTACTTTCAGGATTTTTCTAATCCAAACACCACCACAAAATAATTCTCATACATGTGTCCTACACACCAGGGCTTGGGTGGCTATAGATTCTCAGAAGACAGGTGGATGAGTCCATGGTGGATACATGTTACTAGATTTTGCCCTCTGGTAAAGGTAAATTCAGGTGCTTACAGGGCAGAATAAATGTCTCTTCCCCTATGGCAAAAAAAAAAAAATAAATAAAATAAAATAAAATAAATAGAATAAAATAAAATATAAGAAATATAAAATAAAATAAAAGTAAAGTAAATTTCTCTTTCTCCCAAAAGAGTGATTACCTCTTTACTACTCTGACTTGGATTCCCCTGAAAACTACTCTTAGCCCCTTTTCACACATTCTGAGTCTGTAAGAATCTGTTCTGGAAAATGTCCTGTCACAATTTTGATCCAAATTTCTGTCTGTCGGTCAGTAGGACCTCCTAGTGTGCTATACGCGTTAACACATAGCCTGTCCTAAATATTATCCCCAAATCTATTATATTTCTACTGATCTTGTTTGTTGTTATTTTTTTTTTTTTTTTACTACACAAAGCCTTTTATTTCACTTGAATCAAATACTGCTATCATTTATTTTATATGTCCTGGGTTTGGAAAAGTTTTAGGTCAGAAAGATCTTCTGGTTCCTAGAGTTTTATTTTATTTGCAAGATTTCTGTTGTCTTGAGGCTTTTTGTTTGGGCCTTTACAGATTGTTCAGTACATCCAGAATTTGTTTTTGTTTCTTTTTGTTTTTAAAGGACGATGATCTAATTTTATTTTCTTCCAGGTAAATGAAAGATTGTACCAGCGTCATTTATTAACTAAAAATCTTTTCTCAGTGTATTGATAATAAATTTTGTTATTAAGTTTTTATTTTTACTGATATTTAATTTTTTTCTCTTCCGGTTTTGGTGTCAGGTCTATCTCATAAAATGAATTGAGAAGTATTCCCTCCTCCTCTACTAGCTCAAAGAATATGTATAATACTGGAATTCATTCTTCCTTAAATACTTCCTTACATAAATATGTAGTTTGAAAGGGAAAAAGCATTTTAGCACCCTTTTCAGATAATTGTGGATTGCCTCTCACAAGTATTAGATTTTTAAAGTTACTTGCGCTGTGGAATCTGAAACTTGTCATGCTCTGTCACAGTAAGTTCTGTCTACCCTGAACGTGGAATGGACTTTTTAACCTGTGTGATGTCAGGACAGCATGGATTACTCATTTGGAAAACATCAGTTCAATGAGTTATGTAGATTTCCAAATATGGAAAATTTTGTAGTACAATACCGAAACTTCACATTGGTTAATATCAATGCTCATTCTCATCAGAAAAGTCTTAGTAAAAGTCTTAGTCTTAGAAAGCTCTCAAGCTCACAATGAGACAGGTTCATTTTGTTCGTTTTTCAGAGAATGTCAGCCAGATATCCAAGTCTGAATGACCACTGTTCGTCAGTCATTCTTTCAAATAAAAACAATCTTCTGCAGAAACAGCAACAGCTCCTCGCTCACAGAGTCACACAAGCGTGTTTCCTCTGGGCAGCCTTCATCCTTCAGTATGCAACGTTAAGTTCTCTTTGCAAAGCTCCATTCCTTCGCTCGGGATCAAAAAGAATGCATATCTGATTTAATAAAATAAAGAGTTTCATGGCTTGTTTCATCAGAAACATTCCTAAGTAAAATTGTTCATTTCTTTTCCCCTGTGACCGTGTGGCCCTGCAGAACAGAACCACCAAAAGAACAATGTGGTGCCACTGCCTTGATTTGGGCCAACATACAGGTTCACCCAGCATTGCATCTGCACCATCGTCAACATGGTAAAAAGATAAATAACATTTAAGTATCATTACAAAATATTGTTACAAAAACATTAAATACCATTACATAACATTTAAATATCATTACAAGTTTTGACCTCACAGACCTCATAAAAGAGTCTTGCGGGCTCATGGACAGCACTTTGAGAAGTGCTCTGCTACCCAGAGAAACTCTCACACATTTGTCAGGACACATGTACAAGATTGTCCATACAATTACTGTTTGTAAAAGCCAAAAATTAGAATAGACTCATCCATAAAATGGAGAGGAAAAGTGGCCGAGTCATTTAATAGAAATCTAGATGGCATAACAGCGATGATAATGGCAGATTCACCAATCTACTACTGAACAAAAGAAGTGATAGAATATATAAAGTCTAGGGGCGCCTGGGTGGCTCAGAGGGTTAAAGCCTCTGCCTTCAGCTCAGGTCATGATCCTAGGGTCCTGGGATCAAGCTCTGCATCAGGCTCTCTGCCTCTCTCTCTGCCTACCTCTCTGCCTACTTGTGATCTCTGTCAAATAAATAAGTAAAATCTTAAAAAAATATATATATATAAAGTCTCATACTATTTACATGAAATTTAAAACCTACTAAAATAAAAATATTTTCACTTTTAAGGAGGCTGGCATTGGTGGTAAGATCAACTTTAAAAACAAAGGAGGTAAATTATCATCAGAAAAATCAAAATCAGGATAGTAGCTGCTCTTTTTAAAGACTTCTTTATTTATTAGAGAGAAAGAGCCCACATGTGAGTAGGGGGAAGGCCATAGGGAGAAGGAGAGAGAGAATCCTTAAGCAGACTCCTCATTGAGCACCAAGCTGGATGCAGGACTCGATCCTAGGACTCCAAGAGCATGTCCTGAGCTGAAATCAAGAGTTGGCCACTTACCCTCCTGAGCCACCCAGGTGCCCCAGTAGTTACTGCGAAAGAAGATGGAAACAATATGTTTGGGAAGGGTCAGACAGCAGGCTTCTGGAATATTAGCAACGATCTAATTCCTTGCCTGGGTGTTTTTTACAATGGTATTCCTTTGTATGACTATTATATTTTGTGAGACTGTGTGAATCTGAATTTATATTCATATGAAATGTTTGAAAATATCAATTTTTTCATTTATTAGGTCAATAGTGTAAATTTTGCTATCTTGTATTTATTTAAATTCTATATTTCATTAGCAGATTCACAAAGGTAAAAATGCCTAATCGGCATCACATGTGAGAAGGAAGCAACATCCCTTTTTACACAATAAGTAACAATGTTCAATATAAGTGAAGGTGATGTTCAAAGGAAATTTTCTATTTTACTTCACAAAAAGAGCAATTTCTAGCATCTGCTCTCTGAAAACTGATGGTTGCTCTGAAAACAGATCTCCCTTGTTGTGTTGTTTCTTACTTCATTTTCAGTGACAATGGTTTTCCAAATGACTTAATCTATGTGAGAAATCTTTTTTAAGAATACTAAAGAAAAAACCCACTGCTTAATGATGCTCACTGTCACAGAACTCTGTGATGTAGATATCACAGGAAATGTGTTCGCAATTACAAAGGCAAACAAGTTCAAGTGAGTTTGTGAATGATAGGCTAAAGTTAAAATAAGGATCACTGTCTCTGAACATGTTTTCCCGTAATGCCCAAAATTAATTGGAAATTTAAAAGAACATTTTTGTAAAAGAACATTTTTAAATAGCTTATGGGTATACATATTTTTAAGCACAAAAAAAACTATCAGTTTTTAACTGTAATAAAATAATACTGCAAATATTACTCATGCAACATCCATGGTATTTACCACACAATTATAAATTTAAAATGAAAGTTGTATTTTTTTAAAGTTTTATTTCTTAAGACTAATTAACTATTTCAGGACTCTCTAAAGTTTAAACAGAATCAAGTCCTTCATTGAATGCTTCATGACACAGATGAACTCTGTAATATGTATAAAATTTCATATCAATCAATTCTCTATATACTACCTGCCTTCTTTAACTTAAACATTAAAACCTCCTAATTTTTTATTGTAGACCTTAAAATTGACAGCCCTACATTATCATCACTACTCAGGACAAAAGCCTCTGAAATAGATCTGAAATTTAAATACAAAAATAAGATTTAAGGAGAAGCAAAAACATGAGTTAATTTTTTTCATAATCTTAAAACAAAAAGTGTTTTTCTAGGTATGATACAAAAACCAAAAGCCATAGAGAAAAGACTGATAGATCCAGCTTTTAAGAGAAAACTTGCATTAAAAAAAAAAAAAAAAAAAACAAAAACCAGGAGTGCCTAGATGGCTCAGTGGGTTAAAGCCTCTGCCTTCAGCTCAGGTTATGATCCCAGGATCCTTGGATCGAGCCCCACATCGAGCTCCCCATCAAGCCCTGCATCATGCGCTCTGCTCAGCAGAGAGCTGTCCCCCTCTCTCTCTGCCTACCTCTCTGCCTACTTGTGATCTCTCACTCTCTGTCAAATAAAACCTTTAAACAAAACAATACAAATAAACCAAAGACATAGAGAAAAATGCTTGCAAGATATATGACACAGACTGGAATTCTTTTTTTTTTTTAGATTTTATTTATTTATTTATTTGAGAGAGAGAAATAGAGAGAGAGACAGCATGAACGGGGCGGCGGGGTAGAGGGAGAAGTAGGCTCCCCACTGAGCAGGGAGTCCAATGCAGGATTCAATCCCAGGACCCTGAGATCATGACCTGAACCAAACGCAGTCATTTAACTGACTCAGCCACCCAGGCGCCCCAGGACCGGAATTCTTTAACATAGAAATTGCTCAGGAAGGGTGGCTTAGTCCTGGGATTGAGCCTCCTTCCCCCTCTGCTCCTTCCCCAACTTGTGCTCATGTTCATCATGCTCTATCTCAAATGAGGAAATAAAATCTTTAAAAAAAAGAGAGAGAGAGCAGGAAATACCAAGAGGTGTAATCAGAAGAGAACTGAGACTCCCTTAAAAAAAAAAAAAAGAAAGAAAAAGAAAAAGAAATTGCTCAGGAATCACAATAAAGACAATTCAACGAAAACATGGGAAACTATAAGAAAAGACAGCTCCTAAAAGTAAAATTAAAACAGACAAAAAATATGTTCATTCTCATTTTGATAAATGTAAATATCAAAACAAGATACTATTTTTCATGTCAACAACAATGAAAAATGTTTAGAATTGAATGTTGATGAAATGAGAAAAACAGACATTTCTCATACACTATTGGTGCAAATATAAGCAGACATAATCTTTTTTAATAGCTTTAATGAAGGGCATAGCTGGGTGGCTCAGTGGGTTGAGCCTCTGCCTTCAGCTCAGCTCATGATCCCAGGGTCCTAGGATAGAGCCCCACATACGGCTTCCTGCTCAGCGGGAAGCCTGTTTCTCCCTCTCCCACTCCCCTTGCTTGTGTTCCCTCTCTCACTGTCTCTCTCTCTGTCAAATAAATAAATAAAATCTTTTAAAAAAAATAATAGCTTTGTTGAAATACACATAATTCCCACACCATAATATTCACCTATTTAAAGTAACAATTCAACAGCTTTTACTGTATCCGAGAATTAGGCAACCATCCTCACTCACAATCTAATTTCAGCACATTTTTAGCACTCCACAAAAGAATTCTCATATCCCTTAGTCATCACTCTCCCATTCTTCCTACACCGGCAGCCATACACACAGAATCTTATTTGAAGGGCAATCTGATGATGACAATAAAAAATTTAAGTGTGCAACCCTGTGAACGAGCAATTCATTTCACAGAATGGATCATATAAGAATAAGTATGCGAGGGACACCTGGGTAGTTAAACCTCCAACTTTTTATTTCAGCTCAGCTCATGATCTCAGGGTGGTGGAATCGAGCCCTGCATGGGGCCTCGTGCTTGCTGTGAAATCCACTTGAGGATTCTCTCCCTCCCTCTTTCCCTTCCACCACCCCAAAAAAAAGAAGCAAATCATACACAAAGATATACACAGGGATGTTCCTCAAACACTATTACAGCATAATACATAACTTATATAGCTCAATCAGAAACTATATTACTATAATACTGGTATAGCAGTAAAGTAAAATACAGTATAACTATTTAAAAGAAATAAAGACAATTTCTACATAGAAATATTATCAGACTATATATTTAAGTTAAAAAAAACAAACTGAAGCAATGCTTATGATATTATTTGTATTGAAAAATAAGCTATTCCTACAAAATTTTAAAGAGAATATACACTAAATTTTTAGTTATGATTACCTCTGAAGGAAGAGGATTAGATGTTGAGAAAATGAAGATTACATCTTTAATTTCATATTTCATTTTAAAATAAAATAAACTCATTTTAAACAATGCTCTTCATTATTTTTAAAACACCACCCAGCAACAACAAAAGCATTTTTAAAGATTTTTTTTTTAAGATTTTATTTATTTATTTGACACACAGAGAGAGATCACAAGTAGGAAGAGAGGCAGGCAGAGAAAGGTGGGGAAGCAGGCTCCCCGCTGAGCAGAGAGCCCGACATGGGACTTGATCCCAGGACCCTGAGATCATGACCCGAGCTGAAGGCAGAGGCTTAACCCACTGAGCCACCCAGGTGCCCCAACAAAAACATTTTTTTGTAATTTTTTTTTTTTTAAGATTTTATTTATTTACCTGACAGACAGAGATCACAAGTAGACAGAGAGGCAGGCAGAGAGAGAGGGAAGCAGGCTCCCCGCTGAGCAGAGAGCCCAACACAGGGCTCCATCCCCGGACTCTGGGATCATGACCTGAGCCAAAGGCAGAGGCTCAACCCACTGAGCCAACCAGGTGCCCCAACAAAAGCATTTTTAGATGAGAAGATGCAAAAGACACACCAGGGTTTTCTTACACAGACATGCAAGGTTCTACCAAACTTCAAAACAGAAAACCATATATCATCATATCCACAAGTAAATATTTAATAAAAGTGACTTAAGCAAGTAGACATAAGATTATCCTAAAGGATAACTATGCATATCACAATATAACTATGTATTTAAACTTAGGAAAAAATCCAAGTTAGAAAAATATCTCTGGAAAACAGACAAAAATAATAAGACAATATGACTGGTATTTTCTATTTCAAATATGAGAATATTAAAAAATTCTATCCTGCAAATACATGTTTGTATTACAAAATATAATTAGTATTTATGTATTTACAAAGGCAATATAAATTGCTACTTCCTCCGCCTTCAAATGGCTCCTGTTTATCTTTGTCTTTTTTTTAAGATTTTATTTATTATTTGAGAGAGAGAGAGCACAGAGGGAGAGTGAAAGGGAGAAGCAGACTCCCTAATGACCAGAAAGTCCAATGCGGGCCTCAATTCTAGGACCCTGAGATCATGATCTGAGCCGAAGGCAGATGCTTAACCGACAGGTGCCCCTATCTTTGTCTTTTTATTTTCATTCTCATTTTTGCACGTAGTATATTCCTTACTTGTATCTTATAGTAACATACAATTTTCAATGGGCTTGTAAGTGTTAATTTTTATTCTAGAAGTAAAATTGCTAATGAATGATACTAAACTTACAGAAATCCATCATTTCAATTTTATCATGTTTTAAGATATAATTCAATACCCCAAGGAAATATTTAGAGATGCACCTAAAGATAGAAAGATTAAGGCTCTTCTTCCCAGGATTATTTATATTAGTGAAAGTACATAAAAATCTCTATTCCCAACAATAAGGATAAGTTAAATTAACTGGGGATACTTCCATAATTTGAAATATGTTTCAGCCATTAAAAATAGATGCTTATGAACAAAATTTAACAGAATGAAAATTACTCAAATTATACAAAAAAATACTGTATCATCTCAAATTTCTAAGGAAGAATTTAGATTTATGGGATATATAAAGAAAAAACTAAAAGGCAATACAATATTTTGCCAGTGTTTTTATTTCTAGGAGTTGGTTTTATTGGCGATTTTTACTTCCTTCTTTACATATGACTATATTTTCCAAAATTTCTTCAATAAAAATCCACAAATTATTTTATAATCATAAATGGCACTTTAAAAGAAAGATGAAACTAAGATAATTCTCATACGGGGGTAGCTCAGCATATATTTTAAATATTTTAGTATGGAGAAAAATATGATAAACAAAAATTTCATAAGAAAGTCCAAAACAACTATGTAATTGCACAAAGGACTATTTTAGCCAAAATATATGCACTGGATATATTTTAAGATATGACGTAAGTTGATGTTTACATGCAAACCTCTCAATGATGCCAAAAATATTCCTGTAGTATGCCAAAAAGAAAAACAAAAACATAAGGGTGTGGAAAAAAATAAAGCCACACACATTTAAAAATGAATTTCTGATGTAATACATGATAGCTTTAAACGCTTTTTTCTCTCACTCAACACATATGTGGGTCGCACTGGTATGTTCATGCCTGACCCAAGGTGTCATCATAAAGAATAAAGATATTAACTCATCAAAGACCCCCAAAAGATTCAAAAAGCCAGTACTTCCTTTCAATTATTTTAATTATTCTATGGTAAGCAGCCTCAACACTAAGAATTAGTACAAAACAAAAGTAAAAAGAAAAGTGGTTGGGAATGACTTGGAATGACTCGTAAAAACAATTAGTGACAATTCAGAAAAGAAAGAAATTCAAAATAAGAGCTCAAAAGATGTGTCTATATAGAGAAGTATTTTCCTCAAAGGCTTTTTAAAATGTAGTTGTTTTTTATTTCAACAGTTTTTTTAAACACTAAGATTGCACCAAGAAACAAAACCCCACATGCCTTAAACTGGAACCACGAAATTCATGACAAATAGTATTGAGATCAGCAGCAATAATTCCACCAGATTTAAAGTTAAAAGAAAAAACTGCCTTTCCTCTTCCATTATCAACAAAAAACAAATTATATGCTCACGCTATTGTTTGGAATATCTAAGCAAAAAAAATCAATGTCCTTTGTGATATTTTATAAATAGGGTGATGAGAAAACCCTTTCATGTTGAAAATCACCAAACTGAAATTAAAGTTTAGAAATTCTTAGAAGCATCCTCATTAAAATGAAAGAAAAAAATAATGAAAAATAAAATTATTTAATTAAATTTATTAGAAACATTAAGTCCAATAACATCTTTCATATTTGTACATTTAAACTATAATTTACAAGTTCCATACATACTCCTTATTCTCATTAATTTTGGTAATGACCCTGTGAAATCAATAATTACCCTCTATTTAAGCAAAAACTAATCTAATATTCTTGACTTCCCTGGCTAATATGACTACAGAATGGTAAGACAAATTAAGGACATAGTTTTTCAGGTTCCTAATCTGACAGTCTTCTATCACACCACACAGATGACCAAAGTGTTTTACTAGTGTCATAAGCAAAAATAAAAATAATGATGATTTTCAGATTTCCTAGAAAAGAAATTTTAAAAAGAAAATCATAAAGCAAATTAACCTTCATTTCATGTCTACTATATGTGAAGCGTACAGGTACTCACAGACCATAAAATCTTCATACTAATCCTGTAAAGCAGGTGTCTCCCAAATTAGACAAGGAAACTGGGTCTCAGAGAGGGCAAGTATCTGCCCGTTTTCACACAGCAAATAAGTAGGACTTAAATCCAAGTATTCTTGACTCCATAGTTTATACTTTCAACCAATAAACAATACTGCTTCTTGGATAATTCTATTTTCCAATGACCAAAAAAGACAGTATATTATGTTATATATCAACCATAGCATAGCTTAATTCTGCAGATCAATTTAAATAGTAGAAACAGTAAGAATAGCAAAACTAGAAAGTTACATTAAAATCAGGTTGAGATAAAGGCAGGCTGGAGGGATTCCCTGAGGTCAAAGACACCGCTTCTGAAACCTGTCCTCTCCCCAGGCCCTGACACGCAGGAATGGATGGTCAGGAGACAGTCCCCTCAGCACTCGCAGAAAGTGGGAGATGTACACACACACACACACACACACACACACAAAACCCAGAAAAACAAGACTTGCCTACCCTGTATCATTATTTTACATTTGTACCAAAGACAACCTCTCCCTCCCACGCATAATTATTCAGACCTGAAAACTCATATGATAAAAAATACAAAAACTGTGTTCATTATTTGATACTCAGAAATACTTCAATCCTACCTCCTTCTCATGCATTCGAGAGAAGAGATGATCATCGTGGAAACTGCTGGATTTTCTCAGACTGAATTTGGGAGTCATCTGTTGAGTGAGTAAGAGTTATTCAATACTTTTTTGGCCTGCCTTATCATTAACCAAAAAGGAAACTAAATTGCCTGAAGTTCACACCAAAATAATACTGACATAGGAGAAAAAGGCGATTTATTAACTCGCAAGTGATAGGATTCATAAGACTATTATGCTTCATAATGTAGACCTTTGTTCTTTTCCGTAAATGACCTAACAATTACTTTATTTAAAAGTACCTGTCCATAGGGGGCGCCTAGGTGGCTCAGTGGGTTGAGCACCTGACTCTTGATTTCAGCCCAGGTTCATGATCTCAGGGTCCTGGGGCTCCATGCTCATTGTGGAGTCCGCTTGGGATTCTCTCTCCCTCTGCCCCTCCCCACACTTGTGCATGCACTCTCTTTCTCACTCACTCTCCTTCAATGAATAAATAAGGTCTTAAAAAAAAAAATCTGTCCATAGAAAAGGCCAATGACATTCCCACCTACCAGAGAAACTGGGATTGGCTTCTGTCTCAGGTATCGAGGATTTTCTATCTGAAAATTTGAGATAGAAATTAATAATTGTGTTAATTATTAATTATATTTTTGAGTTTTAATTTTTGCATTTTAATTATTATTTGATAAAATATAGAATTAAGCTGCTATACAAAATGTTTTCTATGTATCTTAATATTTAGTTTGTGTTTTAGGATGGGTATCGTATGATACGCTTTTGGTAGCCCACAGACAAATAAAAATAAAACCTAGACTCCTTTACAGACAGAAATGCACCTTCATGACCCTCTTACAGCCTAACCACCCAGCTTCGTTTCCACTACTCCTCCCAACACGTTTTATACCCCCAGGACCCTGGCTGACTTACATTACTGAAGTATGGTAGTCTTCCTGTGCCTCTCCACCTCTAGGCACCACTCTGTGCCCCTCTAACCCCTACCTAATCAGCTTTAAGGTCTCCATTTCATTACTATACAGCCAGGCAGGTTCAGAGCATGAATCCTGACATTCACCTCCAGAATATTTACCAGAGTAGAGAATTCCTTTGGGACTCCTCCTGTATCTGCCTTTCAGGCTCATGTACCCCCTCAGTACACCCTGTATTCCACGGACACTAAACGACTTGCCTTACCTTGAAAAGCACTACCTTCTCTCTCAAATCTGAGTCTTTGCAACCTATGAACTCATTCTCCCAACTTCATCCTATGGTTCACTTAATCAAGACTCTTCCCCAAGAAATTTAATTAAGTTCCTCCTACTCAGAGAGTACCCTTCTACAATCAAACATCTGTCTTCTGTAAAAGAGTGCAAACTCTGAAAACAGACTATGACCGTCACCACCCATCTATCCCTAGCATCCACCAAAGGGCCAGGCAGGTGATGGGTGCCAATAAATACGCATTAAGAAGAAAGGATGGAAGGAGGGAAGAGGGAGGAAGGGGCACAATGGACCTGATCCCTCCCTCTAACCGAGCTCCTCAAGTATCCTATGTGTCTCTCACTGCACATTCTAAGTGTTTATCAGTCTTTATGCACAACAAGTGCAAAGATAATCATGTCTCAGTTTTGTATTCCTGGTAACTAGCACAATACCTAATCTGTAGTAGCCTTTCAAGGAAGTATTTATTGAATGAATATACTGTATGATAAACTAGAAACACCGATTATTACCCCAACTATTTTGTTCACAAGTGAAGTGATAATTAAAAGTCATTATCAAAGGGATGCCTGGATGGCTCAGTCAGTTAAGCATCTGCATTCAGCTCAGGTCATGATCCCAGGGTCCTAGGATCGAGTCCCACATCAGTCTCCCTGCTCAGCGGGGAGCCTGCTTCTCCCTCTGCTGGCTGCCTCCCCTGCTTGTGCTTTCTCTCTCTCTCTGCGACAAATAAATAAATGAGATCTTTAAAAAAAATCATTATCATGGAATTCTAATCTCCTGACATCTTAAAGTTACAATTTACAACAGAGATAACCTCAAAATGTACAAGAATATAAATACAACAGTAACCATGACTTCAACCTAGAACGGTTTTTACCCTGAAGTACACCACTGGCATCAAATGACAAATTTTGTCAAACATATATTATCAGAATCTACTCTTCCAAAATCTATGTTTTCAAAAAGCTCCTCAAATGACTTATTATAGGTTTATAATCAAAGAAATAAACTACCCATACCCAAGTTCATAATAAAGATAAGGATGCACAGACCAATTAATCAAAGAATACAGCAGCAATGAAATTAAAAATAGAACTGATTATTCATGTTTAAAAAACAGAAAAGCCTCTATAGCAACAGATAAGATCTGAAGAGTAACTATATTTTAGCATCTAGATAAGGATTAATTTACAAAACAATTTTCTTTTGCCTGAAGACCGATTACTACAAAGTAATGGCAACCGTCTGAATTTAAATTTCTCTCCCCATCTTCCAGAAACCCATACAGATCAACAAAGAAAGCACATTAAAAAACCCATCACTGATGTCTACAACATAACAAGAAGACATTACTAAAACCCTCGATTTACATGTAAGTGACCAAAGAAAGATAACAGATCAGCAGAATTAGATCCTGAGCCAAACCAGAGTGACAGCATGGAATAAAAAGGGAAGTGCCTCAGGGTCCTAGGTTTTGGAATATAAATGTCATCAAATATTGACCTGTAAAAGGAGAGTGGTCTACCTTTCGTGGGTCGCACCAAAAAACCTGATGGATCAGAGTGCTGGAGCCAGAAGAATCAAAAGAAGGGTGTGAAAAAGTGTAAAGAACCAGAGAAGGTTCTTAGGAAGGAACCACTTATGCAATAGAGAGAGGCTCCTTGGAAAGAAGTTTGTCCATGATGGAGGGAAAGAAAGAAGGAACTGACGAAAAAGAACACTGGAGAAACAAGACGGAAGCAAAGAAGCAGAGGATGACGGGTCAAAATGACAACCACAAGAGGCAGAACTTATTAAAGAAAGTGAATTTCAGTGGAGCCGGAGAAGAAGGCTTTCCTAAACCAAGAAATAAAGTAAGTTACCCAAGCCATCCATCCTATACAGCCACTGGCTACCTCTTGTTCAAAAACATCTAAGATCAGTAATCGTGAACAACAACAAAAAGAATCCAACATCCATAAAAACTTCCTATAAAAAACAGAAAATCAAAATCAAAACCTGTCAGTAGTAGGAATTACTTTTTTTCAAAGCCATGAAATAGAAGAAAACAGTAATATGGGCCTCCTTTGGCCTCCCCTGTGTCAGGACTTTCATTCATTAGGGTTTTTTATGCAACCCACTTGACGCAGACCACTTTCCTGCAGGTCAACGTTTGACGACGTTTCTGTTCCACCACCAGGACAATATGTATTCAAGTATAACTTCTAAATAATCTCAGGAAGTTCGTAAAGAACACTACAAATAAAGACAGAAAACAGAAAGACATTGAACAGGAGCTGACCAAGTAAGAGCTTGGGGAAGTTGTGAGATGCCAAACTGATACATAAAAGTCAGCTGCATTTCTGTAAATTAGCAAAAGTCACTGAGGAAAAGAAAATAATTTTATAGAGACATCATTTGTAATCACAAAACAGCATATAATTCCTAAAAGCAAATCTAAGAAAATATACATAAGCTCTTTGTGCAGAAAATAATTCAGATTTTTTGAAAAATACTAATAATGAAATAAATAGTGAAACCATGTGTTTGGACAGTCTCAATATTATAAAAATGACATTCTCCTTAGCTTGATCTAGTGACTAAATTTTTCCAAACCAAAATCACAATAGGGCTTTGGTAAAACTTAATAAGCTCATTATAAGATATATATAAATAAATAGACAAGAATAGCCAAGACATGCCTGAAGAAAACAAGCAAGGTGAAGTGACTTACTAAGATATAATAAAACTACAGTAATGAAGATAAGTCAATGGAATCAACTAGAGAGTACTGGAAATTCAAATAAATATGACAACATGACTCATGAAAAATCTAGCTTTGTGAATTGTTGAGAAAATAAAGCTGTGTTCAATAAGTGGAAAAGAGTGAGATCTGATTCCTTCTTGTACCACATATGATAAATTTCCAATGGATTAAATACTTATAATTAGGGACACCTGGGTGACTCAGTCAATTAAGTGTCTGCCTTCAGCTCAGGTCATGATCCCAGGGTCCTGGAATCGAGTCCCACATCGGGCTCCTTGCTCAGTGGGGAGCCTGCCTCTCTCTCCCTCTGCCTGCTGTTTCCTCTGCTTGTGCCCTCTCTCTCTGACAAACAAATAAAATCTTAAGAAAAAATACTTTACAATTAAAAGCAGAACCATAAAACCTTTCAGAAGACAACTTCAAAGAATGACTTGAGGTGCCTGAGTGGCTCATTCAGTTAAGAGTCCAACTCCTGATTTCAACTGAGATCATGGTCTCAGGCTTATGAGTTCAAGCCCCTTGTGGAGCTCCATGCTGGACATGAGCCTGCTTAAGATTCTCTCTCCCTCTCCCTGAATTTATAGCCTCAAAGTAGAAAAGATTTCTTAAGCAAGAACCAAAACAAAACAAAACAAAATGCATAAACAAAAAGGAAATTAAAATATTTGACTAAGTAAGAACTTCTCTCCAAAAACGATATCATGAGTAAAATGAAAAGCTAAGCCATAAACTGGGAGATGTTTGCACAAATGATCAGTCTCCAAAATGTGTAAAGAAGGTCTTTAAAATTTAATAAAAGAAATAACAATACAGTTTTTTTAAATGTGAAAAACATGAGACACATTTTACTGACAAAGAAATCTGAATGACTAATACACGTAGGAATATATGTGCAATGTTTTCAGAAATAGGTAAATGTAAAGTAATTCCAGAGCGAGATGGCATTTTATAGCCCCCAGATTGGTATACATTAAAAATTTGACAATAAAAGTGTTCCAGATGGTGCACCACTGGTGGGTATATGAATTAATACATTCATTTTGGGAAGCATTTATTAAGTAGAGATAATAATAAAACCCACTTAAATACCGTACCAGAGAAAGAGGCACATTCTTTAGTAAATAACACTGTACTATATATACACACAGCTTTTTGAAAAACAGAGGCAGCAAATTTCCAGCAGGCAGCAAAGTACACTCAATAAATATTTATTGTCTGAAGGTATATATATGAAAAGTAAGTAACCATTCTCTATTTTTGGAATGGAGAAAACCAGCCAAGAAAGTAAGTTCTTCAAAAACACACCCAAACCTGCAAATACATAAAACCCTAATTCATGAAGCAGAATTAAATAGAAGGGGAAAAATAAAGGAAGGGGGAAACGGAATTCTCAAAGATGCTCAGGCTCTAATTAAGCTTAAAATTTAAAACCAAAAGCCAAGAAAACCATCTGTGACTTATTTTGACACAGCTCCACATTTACAAGCAGAGCACAAAATATTGGTTTAGCTAATTACAATGTAGCCTTTCAACTATGCAGAAGTGACTCCTGTTTCATCCTCTGCATCTTTAAAAGCCATTAAATACAGAAGTTAAAGACTCATTCTGTTATCATAAATTTTCTTTCTCAAGTTGACCAAAAAAAAAGAAAGAAAATGAAAAAGTCTATTATAATATTTAAGAGCAACAATGAACACTGTAAACAAGTATAAATCTTCTTTCTGTTGTTCATTTACAGTACACTGAGTTTGTCTCGTAACCACTTTCAATATGTAATGAGAATTATCTATAGTAAAGCATGTTCTTGTGTCTACTTGGGGGAAATAAGCAATCTATTTTCTGATTTTTATAACAGCAGCCAGATGTGCTTTGAAGTTAAATGTTCCCACTTTGTAATCCACCAGCAAATGGACTTGAAGCAATCTATAAACAG
Organism: Mustela nigripes; assembly: GCF_022355385.1. Taxonomy (NCBI): domain Eukaryota; kingdom Metazoa; phylum Chordata; class Mammalia; order Carnivora; family Mustelidae; genus Mustela; species Mustela nigripes. The sequence goes on from NC_081572.1 coordinate 12,224,905, forward strand.
TCTTAGCATTTACTTTTTTCATGCTCTTTTGGAAAATTTCTTGTTCTCTCATAATACCTCAAGAAAGAAGACCACAATAAAGAATGTCCAAAATGGAAGATAAAAAGGATTTATGGAAAACATTAAAGTCTAACAAAATATTATACAGAAAACAAAGCCAAAAAAATTAAGTTCCAATAGCAAGAAAGATTCACATGACCAAACACTTCTTGTTTAAAGAGCAAACAAAATCACAGTAATAAAATATATAATAGTTTAAACTAGACACAAACACAGATACCTGAATGCTTTCTAATGAAAACTGGCTTTTTTTTTTTTAATTTTATTTATTTATTTGACAGAGAGAAATCACAAGTAGATGGAGAGGCAGGCAGAGAGAGAGAGAGGGAAGCAGGCTCCCTGCTGAGCAGAGAGCCCAATATGGGACTCAATCCCAGGACCCTGAGATCATGACCTGAGCCGAAGGCAGCGGCTTAACCCACTGAGCCACCCAGGCGCCCCAAATGAAAATTGGCTTTTAACATTTTATTTTGGTTAGTATTTTAGCCAAACTGGTTACAAGGGGTTCTGTCAGATTATTTCTTTGGATTATTCAGGATTTTGGTCAAACTGATCAAATATCCCTTATAGACTAATGTTGACCAATTAGAGAGGGTCTATGATTCCAGAAAAACAGAAAGACATTTTATCTAATATTTTAGCTGCCTTATAGGAAAGGGCTTTATCAAGCAATATATTACTAGCACCACAACTAAAATAAATGTTTTTAAGTCACGGCATCAGTCAGAACTGCCAAAATTCTCCCGATAGCATAAAATAAATTCAGTTCTCAATGTCAAACTAATTATGCTCCAAAATAATATTTCTTTTTTTTAAAGACTTTATTTATTTATTACATAAATAAATCAGAGAGAGATCACAAGTAGGCAGAGAGGCAGGCAGAGAGAGAGGGGCAAGCAGTCCTCCCACTGAGCAGAGAGCCTGATGCAGGGCTCGATCCCAGGACCCTGAGATCATGACCCAAGCCGAAGGCAGAGGCTTAACCCACTGAGCCTCCCAGATGCCCCCAAAATAATGTTTCTTAAGTCAGCATTTTAGAACTTGAAAAACGCTTTTCCTCAGAAATAATACTACAAATGGAAGTTCATTCATTGGTCTACTCACATTTCAACACACATATTGAGCACAAATTAAATACAGATATATAACGGCACAGTCCCTTGGCACACGGAAAAGCCAAAGGAACAGAATGGAAACAGACACGTACTATTACATGATTTATGAGACAAATAAAACTGTGGTACATCAGGAATAGTCTTCTCAATAAATGTGAGTGTCACCTAGAGATAGATTATATATATATATGACAAAAATAAATCTTAACACTCTATCTCATATACAGAAATCACCTCCAGATGATGTAATCTAAACAGAAAAAGTGAGGCACCTGAGTGGCTGAGTCGGTTAAGCGTCTATCTTCAGTTCAGGTCATGATCTCAGCGTCCTGGGCTAAGCCCCACATTGGGTTCCCTGCAGAAAGGGAGCCTGCTTTTCCCTCTCCTCCCTGCTTGTTCTCTCTCTCTCTCTCTATCTCTCTCAAATAAATAAAAACTTTAAAAAATAAACAAATACAACACAATAAAGTAAAACAACAGGGCTGCTAGAAGACAACATAGAAGAATATCTTCAGGACCTTAAGATGGTCAAAGATCTTAAATAGAACACAAAACAATACTAATCACATAGTGAAAAGATAAGAAAATGAACGGCATTAAAATATCCATTTTCTGTTCATCAAAGATACCAGTAAGACATTGAAGGAAAGCAACGAAGTAAGAGAAAATATTTATAATACTCCAAAAGGACTCTTACCCAAAATAGAGACAAAACTGTGACATATCAGTACGAAAAAAAGCAAACAACCCAACAGGAAACCTGGCCAAGGAACAAGTAGGCACTTCACCCTGCGAGAGGCCATCTAAACTGTCAACAACTTCTGAAAGGTCACCTAACTGTCTTAGTCACCAGGAAAATACATACAAAAACCACACAAAGCAATGTCACCAACCACTCTCAAGAATGGCCAAATATTTTTAAGTAAAAAAAAAAAAAAAAAAAAAAAAAAAATCACTAACAATCCCAAGGATTGAAGAGAAAGTAGAGAAATGAGAGCTGGCCCTTGGCTGAGGAGGAGGAAACCCAGCAGTCACCTCAGAAACAGTCGGGCAGTATTCTGTACCCAACAAACAGCTCTCTGCTACGCTACAAATTACCCCAAAGCTTCACAGCTTCAAACTACACCCATTTTATTGAGCTCACAGTTCTGTGGGTCAGAAAGCTGGGCAACTCATCGGTTGGAACCACTCATCTCCACTTACTCTTTGTCTTCCTCTTCCTCTTTTGTTTACTAGACCAGCAGGACAGCTGCCCAGGTGCCTAGTTAGGACAGTTCCCAACAGGCTCCAGGGAGGAAGGCTCCAGTGAGCAGACCAGCCAGGCTTCCGACGGGAGAGTAAAGGCATATTGCCACCTGCTAACTGTTTATAGGCACCCCTAGCCCTTGATGGGCAGGTTCACTCCTCCCAGATGGCCCCTAGCCTCCAGGTGGGTCTGCCTGCCTCTAGAGTGCTGTCCACCCCTGGAACTACCTGTGGGATCTGGGGACACTCACTCCTGCTGACCTTGCCCAGCTCCCACTGCCTATCTTGAGAGCTAGCCCTGCACTAATCCCACACTCCTCCCAGACCCTGCTCTGGGGCTACGGCACAGAGTCCTCACTCTTCCTTTGCTTCTGGTGGGAGTGAGGCTTTGCGATCAGCATGTGAACCCACAGGGGGAGTGGGCAGGTGACTAGGAACCAGGATGGAAGGCCCTGGAAAGTCCTCCTCCCAGCCCCCAGCCAGGGCTTCAGAAAAAGAAAAAGGAAAAAGGAAAAAAAATGTACGTAAAGATAGTAAAGCATGAAATACACATAAATTATATTGGCAGAGTAAGAAAGCCTCCCCAAAACTAAAGGTTAAAATGCTCAGAGAGGAAGGAAAAAAAAGAGGAAGAAAATTAAATTGCTAGGTTTAATAAGTTAATTTCTACTTAGAATTATGAATTCCTAAAAAAAAAAAAAATACTGACACACTTCTGAAGAAAGAAAGAATATATTTGATGGAAAAAATGTATGTTTAACAAAATCTAGAAAATTATTCTGGAACATCTACTGCATCAGAACGAAGGTGTATGAAAGGCATGCCAGCAATATAAAAAATGCACCCTTAATGCAAAGCACTAAAATTAACTACTATTAACCGATCATTCACAGGAAGAAAAAAAGTCCATCACACATTCTCACACCAAACTAAAATCAAAGCAAAATCTAACCTTTTTAATACACTGGATTCTTAAATTATTCTATTGTGATCAAAAGATATAGTTCAGCCTGATTAATGTATAGATATTATAAATATATAAAAATGCAACACTTTCATATTTTACACTGTTAGTGAACTCTTTGAACAATACAATCTGAGGGGTTTGAAGTGGCAGGGGGGGTGGGAGGTCGGGGTACCAGGTGGTGGGTATTACAGAGGGCACGGATTGCATGGAGCACTGGGTGTGGTGAAAAAATAATGAATACTGTTATGCCGAAATTCAATAAAAAATAAATTTTTTAAAAAGTGTGAAACCAAACCCAGGCAGACCTAGTTTTAAGGTATTACCTCAAAATATTTTACATCTTTTGTTTTAATTTTATTTTATAAATGAAAAATTTAATCCTCTGAACAGTTAAATAATTGGACAAAGTACTGTGTGTGCTAAGAAATGGGCATCAGAAGTTTCGAATAGCTAAGGGCAAAGGCAAATTTAAAAGGATAGCCCAGAATTTCACTTTCCACTTTGATACTGCTTTCTGGCAAATATCAAAACAAATTGTCTTTCTGGGGTTTTTCCTGTGCTCTTCCACAATGGTAACTTGGGCCTTCCCTCCAGTGGCCGCTTCCCCTCCACCTTCAAACATAACAGTGTTTCTTTTAACTTACTATTCCCCTCTTGTTATTAATTCTCTCTCTTCTCTTTCACTAACATACTCCCAAAATGGCTAGGAGATTCATATTGCTTTAATTTCTGATCCATTCCCTACCTTCTAATCATGCCCCTTACCGGGTCAGCTATCTCTTTTCTGCCCCCTGAAGACCAGCTGTCCAGCCTCTGGGTGTAGCCACCACCTCGAGCAGTGCGACTACGAAGTAGGATTCCAGCCCTCGAGTCTCATGAACCTCCAAACCTTGACCTCCCCAATGGGTCCGACCATCTCTTCAAACTCCACCCGTCTAAAAGGAAACTTGTAACTCTTCAAATGATTTCCCCCACCTGACAGTTAACTGAGCCAATGTTCCCATTTCCTAGAAGTAAACCTTTAGGTGCCCTTCCGGTCAGCTCACCAATCAGTCACTAGCATCCTTTACTCTCTTTGAAATGTCTTTTCTTTCAACACTTTCCATCTTCACAGAAATCACACTAACGTGCAGCTTACCACAAACACTGAAAAGACGACTGGCTCCCTTTCTCCAATTCCTACTTGCATCCACCATAACCTTCAAAATGCCACCAAGTCAATTTTCCCAAAGCACCGCTTTCATTAAAAACCATTATTAGAAGAAAGGGTTTTAGGTTTTTTAAAATAACAATCCCTACTGTCAGTGAAGAGGTTAAAAAAAAAAAAAAAGAAAACAAAACAAAAGAAAAAAAGACAATCCCACATACTGCTGGTTGGAGAATAAATTGGTATATGCCTTCTGGGGGCAATGTACCAGGAAGGGATATATACCTGAGAAAGCAACCAAATATGTACACAAAGATTCTTTTTTTTTTTTTTTAAGATTTTATTTATTTATTTAACAGAGAGAGATCACAAGTAGGCAGAGAGGTAGGCAGAGAGAGATGGGGAAGCAGGCTCCCTGCTGAGCAGAGAGCCCAATGCAGGGCTTGATCCCAGGACCCTGGGATCATGACCTGAGCCAAAGGCAGAGGCTTTAACCCACAGAGCCACCCAGGTGCCCCTGTACATGAAGATTCTTAATGAGTGTTACTTGCATTAGCCATAAACTAGGAGCAACCGAAATGTCCAAAAATAGCAGAATGCTTAAATAAGTTATGGAATACCCATCCAAAAGAAAAATCAGTGCTATGGTTAATCATATTTATAGAACTATTATAAACTTAGAGCAAATTTAAACAGTGCAAAATGGTATTTGTAATGTGACCCCAATTTTGTTTTAATTTTAATTTTATAAATATACACAGGAAAAAAAGGAGGGGAGAAAATATATAGCAAAAGGCTAAACCATCTCTCAGTGTTAAGATTTTCAAACATACTTTATTTATCTAATTTTCTATATTTTTCAAATTTTCAAATTACAACTTATTTTATTAATAACAAAGTGTGGGGCGACTAGGTGGCTCAGTGGGTGAAAGCCTCTGCCTTCAGCTCAGGTCATGATCTCGAGTCCTGGGATCGAGCCCCGAATAGGGCTCTCTGCTCAGCGGGGAGCCTGCTTCCCCCTCTCTCTCTGCCTGCCTTGTGATCTGTCTCTGTCAAATAAATAAAGAAAATCTTCGAAAAAAAAAAATGCGATAAAAATTGTTCTAACCCCCTTTTCATTTCCTCAAAGCTTTTAAATGGCATCAGGCAAAGTGGACCATGGAAGGAAAAAATAAACCTCCAGGGCTCACTATTGCCTAAAATGTAAAAGCTAAACCACTCAATTTAGCATTCAAAGCTCCAATACAATCCACCTGATCAATGTTGCCCCTCACCCACTACATAAGTCCCAAAGTTCCAGTCATGACAGCTAACTTACACCACCCACATTTCTTCAGACCTCTCTCTTCCTAGCTCTGCACTTCCACGCCTGTCTAGAAACATCCAGGCCCCTCTCGGTCTTTGCACCAAAAACAGCTGCCCATGATGGCAGCTCATCCAGGATGTCTCCTAATTTTTTTAACCGTAATAACCTTGCTTCTCCAAGTCCTCTCTCCCCTTCCCTCCACTTTAGTATTCTACTTTCTAACTCATTTTGATATTTTACCATACACTATCTTCAATTATTATTTACTAGGTATGTGTGTATCTCCTATTTAACCAATAAGAAAATCAGCTTGTTGAGGGCAGGGACTGCTTTATGCTTCTTTGGAACGTTCTTTCTCTTTCCCGTCCTCAAAGTCCTTCTCCCACAGTATTACTGCAGTACTGAGGCTGACATCCAATAATAGTCACTAAACAGAATCAGTTCAGATGTTTTCCAAATATAATACAATTCTCCTACATCGATATACATACATAAAGTACTTTTTTTTTTTTACCCCAAGATTCCAACTATTAAGGCGAGCTTCGATGTCGCTGTCATCCAAAGACACAGCAGATTTTTTGGAATGAGCTTCCTGAAAGACAAAAGACAAAAGAGAAGAAGCAGGGGAAGGAAAGCGGGAAGGAAGGAACAGCAGAGAAAAGGAAGGAAGAAGAGAGGGATAGTGAGAAGAAAGAAGGAGAGAAAAGACAGAAAACAGGACAAAATATATGTCATTCAGAGTAATGAGAGTTCTGTGTGCTTTTCTGGTAGTGCTGCATTGCCCTCAAAGGAAAGGTTTAAGTTACAGCTGAGCTAGAGTTCTCAATTCTAAGTAATGACTGTTTATTATAGCTGCTTAGGGCTACGAGGTGCCTTCACAATATATTCACACAGTAACTAGATTTCAAAAAAAAAAAAAAAAAACCCACACATCAAAAGAATATTTTAAAAATTAATCCAGATTCTTCTCTTTAAGTTCTTTCACAAAAAGTTTTAATTGTGGTATACCACAGTAGCTTTAAAGGGGGTTGGGGAAACACTTGAAAAGATGAATTATTTATAATCCTTAAAATTAGTTAACAGGGAAGTTTGTGTTGATGTCCAAGAAGCTCTTTGTTCTTAAATTAATTCTCATTCATACACTGAATATAAAGAGAAATAAACTTTGGATTCACATCATGAGAATACAATTATGGTGAAATTTTACTTTTTTAAAAAATTAAAATTGCACGCTTTTTCTCTCCCATATAACTTATTATATTACACATTTATCAAAGCAGATTAAAACTGTAACTGAGCACAGCCTAAAATCTGTGCCCAGAAATGGACAATGATCTAAAAGCTCTAAAAACTTAGAAAGGTATATCTGTGTAAAATAATAATGTATATAATACAGTACAACCAAAAAATGTATTTTGAAATTAAATTTGTTGGCACATCATTTCCACACTTTTAGAAAACCTCACGACTAATAAACGAAACTATTTACCTACGATCACTTACCCTGAGATGATGAAAAAATATACTAAAATCTTATTATCTCCAATTATCTATTATTGTTCTATTGAACAAAATGTTGAATTTATTACATATATTCTATTAAAATTCATTATTGTTTCTACTATGGGGCCTGCTTCTTGCATGCTTTTCTTTGTGAAGAAGAATATCTTAAGAAAAAGCACCTGCCCTGTTTATTTTGAGTAAATGTAATAGTTGATAATAAGCCCACAAATATTTAAAATACGCTGCCCTTAAAATATTTTCCAAAGTTCCAAATTATCACTAGAGAAAATGCAGTGAGTTATGTTTAGAGCAATATGTGCTGAACAGTCACGCATCACACATGATCTCCTTGTAACTACAAGTCATGTAACCCAAGACCAGCCAGAGTTACGCAAGGAAGGCCAGAGTAAGCAGGCAAAATTCTTCTCTTTAGAAAGCTAACTGGAATGCTCACTAGCACCTTGTTCAAACCAAAACTGTGATAAGCAATGAGCTGCAAAAGAGGCATTCACATTTTAGGACATAAACAGCTCAACTTCAGCAAAAATGCAGTGTACCCTACTTCGCTACAAGTTAATCTGTTTTTTTAAATGTATAACCACTGGGTGTCAGATCATATGTGTGTGTGTGTGTGTGTGTGTACACACACACACACACACACACATATAAAGTAAAAGGGAAAAGGGGGGAAAAACAGCTAAAAAATGAAGCTTTCCAAAGTTATTCTTCGACACACAAAAGAAACAATCCACTGCTTCATGTGATGCTTCAGAACCATTAAGAAAGCAGAAGGAACACTCTGGAGTATACCATGTTCTTCGATATCGGAGCATTCACCAAAACCTTTACAATGTTCTTCAATATCAGAGCATTCACCAAAACCTTTACATTGTATACAATGTTTTTAAGTAATTGTTGGAACTTTCACAAACCTGAAACTAAAAATTTGTGGAGTTATTTTAAAATAACAAACAAACGAAAGTAGAATCTGATCTTACACAACTCTTTGGGGTAATATTTTGTCCATCTTCTCTGGAGGTTGGACTCATAGAATGGGATCGCATTTGGAACTTCGAAGTATATGGTTCCCTACTAACAGACCAAAACAGTAACAGTCAGAATGGGGGAAATTCAGAACACAGAGGGCATTCAAATCTAGGATTACTAATTTTTTTCTTTTAGAAATGACATGATTTTTTATATTTAACAATGATGTTTCCATAGCAAAGAAAAAAGGCATACAACGACCATTTGTATTTCTCACATTTAATTTCATTTAAATATAAATAAAATGTCACCTAAATGCCACAGACTTGCTTATAAACAAATGCTATTTTTAAGTGGAACTGTTATAAACTACATGTATTTAAATCTTTTCTTCTTCCTCCCTCTTTTCCTAAGTAGAGAACAAGAGAAAAATGAAACATATATTCTTGAAGAGGATAATTGTTTTTAAAGGTTAGTAAGTTTTATTGATTCCTGTTGTACTTCAAGATGAAGCCGTTAGATACATAAAATTTAAAAACCCTCATGTACTGAAAATTTGGATTAATTTGAAACCAAGTCAGAAAGTACAGATAAATCAGTCTTAAATTTAAAATACACCACGTTAATTCAGGTAAAATGTATAATGCAGTATAAATAGGAAAATGATTTAAGCTTCCAAATGAATTTGAACAAAAAGGCTTTTCTCCAATATAAAACATAATTTAAAAATATCATTCTCAATATTCTGCTTTAGCCTGGAGTCTCTCATATATTTTTACTCAAGCTACTTCAATGAATGTTTCATTATTATGATTATCTATGCTCTGAACAGCTCCTTCAAGATACATAAAATGGAAATTAACCATTAAAGAATGAGGTAAAGTCACTAACTTTTAACGACAAGCCCTATCAGGATTCCCTTCACAAATACTAGTCCATACGAAGTATTCCCAAAGACAGAATAGTAGTTGAAAAAGACAAGATGACAACGAATGTGTTTTTGTTAGTAACACCAAAAGATTAACATTCCTTAGACTAGTTACTAAGTAATGTAAAATGTCTGAAAAAGCTGTTTTAAAGAGAGCTATTAATTTGTTATACCAATGCCCCGGGTTATCCAAATACTTAAAAACAAATCAGAAAAATAGAAAAAGTAATATTTTGAGAATAATTTCATTAGCCCATGTGCTTAAGCTGATATAAACAGTTAAAACTAAGGATGTGGGAAGAGGCAACCTGATACACCATACTAAGCAGTGGCCTGTCCTTCTTTAAGAATAGATTAAACAATCATAAAAAGAGCTAACTTAAAAATTGAAAAATGCTTAAATATTAAAAGAAATTCTCATAGAAAATATTAATAAAAAAAGAGGACTGAAACATTTATCTATTTATTACACAGGGTGCATACATAAAACAACGTATCCTTTAATTCACTTGTAGCTGTCCTCTGTACCAATCTACTTCTTTCCCTTCACAATAAATTTTCAAAATAAGTTATTAGACCCATGTCCTAACCTGCCATACACTTTTCAATCAACTGCAATCTAACTTCTACTCATCCTGAAAGTGCTATAATAAGTCATCAACGATCTCCTAACTCCTCAAGCAAATGAGATGCTATCTGTCCTTACCCTAGTGGATCTCACTAAAACATTAGGTACAGTGTTTTAAAGATGCTACATTCACTGGCTCCATAGAAACATTCTTCCCCGGTTCTCATTCAATCCTTCAGAAATCTCCTTTACAATAACTTTCAGCAGCTTTTCCTTCCTGCACACCCCAACCATGCTATAATCTTGAGGTTCTGGGTCTAACCTTGTTTATTCCCTTTTACGTGCATTCCCTCTGGACAATCCAAAGTGCTAATAAAACGACTGTTTTTCAAATAACAAGGAGCTCTGGTTACCAGATCTACATTTCCAACCCAAATTGCTCTCTCTCGGCCTCCAACCCCATTACAAATACAAACTGAAAAGCCCTACTGACTTTCAATTCAATGTGTCCAAAACTAAATACATTTTATTGTCCCTAAAACATGCTCCAATTCAGGCCAAATAAAGCAGAGGCATTGCGGAAGCCAGTCTCTTGTGCAAGCAGTTGAGACAACTAATGAAGGAGGGCTTACCACTGCTAAACTCTGGATAACAGGACATTAGGCACAGAAGTTTAGTTTCTTGCCACTGGGCTGTCTCCAGCTGGAAACAACATGAACTGGAACTCAAAGTAGATAGTTCAGACTCAGTGACGGGGCTGGAGGTTAGGGTGACAGTGAGAGAGAAGATAGGAGAAAAGTCTCAACCCTGTAAGCCTCTTCAGGAATAACAGGTACTGTCTACCACACAGAAGAGCAAGGTGCGGTGCTCATAGAGTACCTGGTACAGGGACATATTTACATGAGTTCATGGTTATGGTACTTGCATCAGTGAGAAGAGAGGGACTGTGGCTTGATCAATTTCAGGGTACTGAAACTAACACAGCAAGCATGTTAGTAAGTTTCCTGACATGTAAATGCCTCTCTCCTCCTCGGAAGGAATAGAACTGTAGGAAATATAATTTCCTAAATTTTTCCTTTTCACTTTTTCCTAATGCTAAAATATTTCAACAGGAATCCTGAGCCATTCTTTCAGCATTATTCCTGATTCCAAATACTAGAGAAACAAAAACGTGTCCCCATAAAATAGAGAGATAAGACACAGGACATGTAAGATTTAAAAGCCTAAAGGAAGATCAATCAAATGTCCTCCTACAAAGAAACTTACCATATATATTTATATATATAAAGGGAAGCTTCTAAATGTATCTTTGTGTTTCCAGTGTCATTCAAGTGGATATTTCAGATGTAAAAAGAAAATGAATAATCCATGATCATAAAAACGTGCTTACAAATGAAAAACATGATTTGGTAATTTAAAATTTTGGTAAAATTTGGTAATTTTAAAATCATAATGGAAGAAGAGAATAGTGGATTAAATATAGTATAAAATCAAATCACTGAATTAAACTGGTTCAAGAAATATTCAGATAACACAAAGGAAAAAATAAAGGGATAATTATAATAAATGAAAATACACAACAGATAAGGTAGAAAGATTCACAATCTCTAACATCAAAAAAACATGAATTCCGGAAGGAATAAATAAAACAGAAACTGGGGAAATAATAATTAAAGAAATAGTAATGACAGTACCAGTCAAGATTGCATGCCACTTTTAGCTAGAACAAAAATGCAATGCCATGAAAATGATGGAAACTAAAGGTCTGCCAGGTTCTGGTTCCAGAAACAACTAGAGACAGCAGGAAGTATGACTCTGGAGAATTAGTAGGGAACCAAAGTTCCCCAACGTAGAGGAACAAAGCCAAACTCCAAAAATCCAGAGGCAGGGATGGATTTCCTTGCTCTTGATAGGAAGCTAAAAATCAATGCGGGTGATCACTTCTGACAGCTATGGCTTATAAGAAACCATATGCCTAGGAAAGGCAAAGGTCACAGACAGCCTCAAAACCAAGGAATCAGACTAGCTTCATGTGAAAGGGACAGAATTCAAAATGAAAAGAGATACTTATTTTCCAAATTCCTACAAACAGAAGGCAAGCTGGGAAACTACTCAGCTTAAAGAAGATCATTCCTTATAACTTAAAAAAAATACACACACACACACACACACACACACACACACCCCGTTCAGAGGGAAGAGCCAAGAGCCCACGAAGGAGCACTAAACCCTAATCAAGAAACAGGCAACAAATGCCTGGCTAGATTTCAGAACTCCTATAGAATTGTCATCACTATGTATTTCTTGTTCTCCCTGGTTTGTGAATGGGAGTTCTCCAGCCTTCTACCTTGTGCTGGCTGGATGGCTGGGGGTGGAGGGAATAACTTGATCCTTTAGTTCACAGGTGTTTGGACTGGAAAGCACTCCAAGGAAGCCTCAACTACACCTGGATATGATTTTTATTCAGTTTTTTGAAAGATTTTATTTATTTATTTTTCAGAGAGAGAGCAAAAGAAGAGGAGTGGCAGGCAGAGGGAGCAGCAGACTCCCCACTGAGCAGGGAGCCCAATATGGGACTCAATCCAGGATCCTGGAATCATGACCTGAGCCAAAGGCAGACGCTTAACCAATGGAGCCACCCAGGCATCCCTGATTTTTATTAAGTTTATTGAGGTATAATTGATGCACAAATAAACTGTATTCATTTAAAATGTAGAGTTTGATGAGTTTTGGCAAATACCTGTATAACCACCACAATAAAGATACAGATTCTTTCCATTGCACCTAAAAGTTCCCTTGAGCTCCTTTGTTATCAATCTTCTGTACCCAGACAACCTCCATTTAGTAGAATCTCATGTATATGGAATCAAACAGCATATACATTGGTAAATCTGGCTTCTCTCATTGATGAAAATGTTTTTTAGATTCTGCCATATTGTTACATGTATCAAAAATTCATTTCTTCGGCCAACTGGGTGGCTCAGTTGGTTAAGCATCCAACTCTTGGTTTCAGCTCAGGTCATGACCTCATGGGTTGTGAGATGCAGCACTCAGGGGGAGTCTTCCTGAAAGATACTCTCCCTCTGCCCTTCCTTCCACTTGCTCACATGCTGTCTCTCTCTCTCTCTCTCAAATAAATAAATCTTTGTTTTTAAAGTTCACTTATCTTTATTGATCAGTATTCCCTTTTATGAATGAACCATAATTTGCATATTTATTCATGTGCTGATGGACATATAGATTGTCTCCACATTTCGGATACTATGAAAAAAGCTGCTATGAACATTCAACTATTTACTTGGATATACGTTTTCATTTCTCTTGACTAAATAACAGAATTATGGGATCATATGGTAAGTTATCCTGAACTTTTTAAGAAAGTGACAAACTGTTTTTCAAAGTGATTGTGCCATTTTACATTCCCAGTAACACTGTAGGAGCCTTCCCATTTGATCACATCATCACCATATATGGCTTTCACAGTCTTTATCATTTCAGCCATTTGAATGTGTGTTTGGTGGTATCACACTGTGCTTGATCATGGTCATTCCTCTAATCAAATATGATGCTCACCATCTTTTCAGACATGTCTATTAGTTATTGATATATTTTCTTTTGTGAGGTACCTGTAAAATCTTTTGCACATTGGGTTATCTACTATTTCTTGAATTGTAAAGAGTTCCTCACATATTCTAGACACAAGCCCTTTGCCAGATATTTGTATTTAGAATATTTTCTCCCATTATGTGCCTTGTCAGGTTATTTTCCAAATGATGTCTTTCAAAAAAAAAAGTTTCAATTTTGATAGTCCAGTTTATAACTTATTCCTTCACTGTGGGTTTTTTTTTTTTTAATATTCTATTTTAGAAATCTTGCCTACTCACAGGTCATCAAGATCTTTGTTTTCTTTTAAATGTTCTCTAGTTTTGGGGCAACTGGGTGGCTCAGTCAGTCAACTGTCTTCCTTCAGTTCAGGTCATGATCCCAGGGTCCTGGGATCAGCCCCACATCAGGTTCCCTCCTCAGTAGGGAGTCTGCTTCTCCCTCTGCCTCTCCCGGTGGCTTGTTCTCTCTCTCTCTCTCTCCCTCTCTCAAATAAATAAATAAATCTTGGAAAAAAAAAAAAAGTTCTCTGGTGTTAAGCATTTTTGACCCATTTCATTTTTTCCCATATGGATATCCAGTTGTTCCCCCATAATTTGATTTAATTCCTTTTATTCCATTCCATCTTTGTGGGAAATCAACCGAACATATATGTGCAGATGTATTTCTAGAATTTCTGTTCTAATCTATGGCTTTATCTATCTTCTCACCAACACTGATATTTCTATTACTGTAGCCTTAATTCTAAAAATCAGGAATGTTAAGTCCTCTTTCTTTTCTTTCCTTAATTTCTTTTGAATCTTAATTGCTTTTGTTTTTAATGGATAACTTAAATCAAGGAGGGGTAAGTTCCCCTCTATTCCTAATTTGTTGAGAGTTTTTATCATGGATGGTTATTGCATTTTGCTAAACACTTTTTCTGCATCCACTGAGATGGTGACATGATTTTTCTTTCTTGTTTATGTGATGAAATATATAGATTTTCAAGTGCCAAAAACCTTCATATTCCTGGGAAAAACCCCATACATTCACGATATACTATCCTTCTTATCCTCCTTCTGCATACAATTTGCTAATTAAGAATGTTTAAGTGTTCTTGATTTAAACATACTGCATACCAGTTTGCAGTTTTATGTTCTTATAATGTCTTCGTCTTCTTTTGGAAACAACATAACACTGAATTAACAATTCCCAAAATTTGGGAAGCATTCCTTCTTCCTCTATTTCCTGGAAAAATTTCATGTAGGATATTTCTTCCATAAAAGCCTGATAAAATTCACCAAGGAAGCCACCTGGGTTTGGAGATTTCTTAGTGGAAAGGTGGTTAATTATGAATTAAGTTTCCTTGGTAGATAACAGGGCCATTCAAATTTCCCATTTCTTCTTGAGTCACTATTGGTTCTTTGTCTTTCAGGGAACGTGTCTACTTAAAGTTTTCAGTGATACAAAATTATTTATATTATTCTCTTATTATATTCTTAATGTGTGCAGGATCCATATGGTGTCTCCTTTTCATTCTTGATACGGTTAATTTGTGGGTTTTTTTTTTTTAATTTTCAATCGTGGCAAAATACACATAACATAAAATTTACTATCTTAATTTTTAAGTATACAGTTCAGTGGCATTAAGTACATTCCTAGGGGTACCTGGGTGACTCAGTTGGTTAGGCATTGGACTCTTGGTTTTGGCTCAGGGCATGATCATAGGGTCCTGGAATCAAGTCCTGCATCTAGCTCCATGCTGAGCATGGAGTCTGCTTGTCCCTCTCCTTCTGCTCCTCCCCCAATTCATGCTTTCACACCCTCTCTCTAACAAATAAAATCTTTTAAAAAAAAACAGTATATGCCTATTGCTGTGCACCCATCACTACCATCCATCTCTAGAATGTTTTCTTCTTCCCATACTGAAACTCTTACCCATTAAATAACTCCCCATTCCTCTCTGCCTACAGCCTTTGGCAAACACCATTCTACTTTTTGCCTTCACGAATCTGAGTACTTTAGGTAACTCACAGAAGTGGAAACATACATTATTTATCTTTTTGTGATTGGCTTATTCTCCCTAGCATAACATCTTCAAGTTTCATCCATGCTGTAACATGTCCAAATTTCCTTCCTTTTTAAGGCTCACTTATCTTCCATTGTATGTATATACCACATTTTCTTCCCATTCATCAACTAATGAACACTTGGAATTCTTCCACATTTTGGTTGTGCAAATAATATCATGAACGTGGGTGTACAAATCACTGTTCAAGTTCCTATTTTCAATTCTTTTGGATTTGTTCAATCATATGGTAATTATTTTTAATTTATTTGAGGAATTGCCACATTATTTTTCATAGTAGCCTATACCATTTTACATTTCCACCAAGAACGCACAAGGGTCTCAATATCTCCACATCCTTGCTAACAATTTCTGGGGCTCTTTTTTTAAATAGTAGTCATCCTAATAGGTGTAAGGTGATATCTTGGTGTGTTTTTGATTTGCATTTCCAGAATGATTACTGATGTTAAGCATCTTTTCATGTGTTTTATTGGCTATTTGCCTATCTTCTTTGGAGAAATGTCTATTCGAGTTATTTCACCCATTTTTTGACAAGGTAGTTTTTTGTTGACATGGAGTTGTAGAAGTTTTTTGTTTGTTTTGTTCTTTTAAGAGTGAGGGCATACGTGTGTGCGCCAGGGGGCAGAAGGGCAGAGAAAGGAGAGAATCTTAAGCAGACTCCAAGATGAGCTCGGGGCCCAACTCAGGGCTCAGTACCATCACACCAAGATCATGACCTGAGCCAAAATCAAAAGCTGGATGCCTAACTGAGTTACCCAGGCATCCCAAGTTGTAGAATTTTTTAATTTATTATGAAAATTAACCGTGTTTCAATTTGCAAATATTTTCTCCCATTGCATGGGTTGTCTTTTCATTCTGTTGATTACATCCTTCGATATGCAAAAGTTTTTAATTTTGATGTAACTCAATTCATCTATTTTTCTTTGCTTTTGGTGTCATATCCAATAAATCACTGCCAAATCCACTTTTGTGAAGCTTCTCCCCTATATTTTCAACTAAAAGTCTTATAGTTGTAGCTCTTATGTTTAGGTCTTTGATCCATTTTGAGTTAATCTTTGTATACAGTGTAAGGTAAAAGTTCACCTTGATTCTTTTGAATGTGTTTTGCATCCAGTTTTCCCCACACGGTTTGTTGAAAAAGCTGTCCCTTTCCTATTGAGTGCTCTTGGCACCCTTGACAAAAACAATTTGGTCATATATGCAAGGGTTTATTTCTGGGGTCTCTATTCCGGTATGTTATTCTATATATATAGATCTGTCTTTAGGCTAATACCACTGTTTTGATTACCGTGGCTTTGCAATAAATTTTGAAATCAGGAAGAGTGAGAACTCCTCTTTTCCAGGATTGTTTTGGCTATTCATTGTCACTTGAGATTCCATATGAATTTTTGAATGGATTTTTGTATTTCTGGAGGGGAAAAAAACATGGAGAAAAAAACCTGGAATCTTGATAGTATTGCATTGGATTCATATATCACTTTGAGGAGTATTGGCATCTTCACATATTAAGTCTTCCATGAGCACAGGATGTATTTCCATTTCTAGTGTCTTCCTTAATTTCTTTCTGCAACATTTTATAGCTTTTCACCTCCTTAATTAAGCTTATTCCTAAGTATTTTATTCTTTTTTGAGGCTATTGTAAATGGAATTGTTTTCTTAATTCTATTTCAGATTGCTTACTATTAGTATATAAAAAATACGACTGATTTTTTTGTTGTGTTGGTTTTGTATCCCACTGCTTTGTTGAATTTATTAGTTCTAATAGTTTTTTATGGGGTGTGTACGGTTTTTTATGTATAAAATCATGTCACCTGTGAATACAGATGACTTCTTTCTTTCCAATTTGGTTCCCTTTTATTTCTTTTTCTTGCCTACTTGCTCTGGCTAGAACTTCTAGAATTGTGCTGAATAGAAGGGACAAGAGTGGGAATCATTGTCCTGTTCCTGAGGAGGAAAGTCTGTATTTCAATGTTAAGTATAATGTTGGCTATCCGCTTTTCATATGTGGACTAATATTTTGAGAAAATTTCCTTCTATTTCTAGTTTGTTAAGTGTTTTTTTAATCATGAAAGGATATTAAATTTTGTCAGATACCTTTTCTTCATCAATTGAGATGATCATGTGGGTTTTTTCCTGTCATTCTATTAATGCAAGTATTATATTGATTGAGTTTCTTATGTTGAAACTTGCATTCCAGGAATATCCCACTTGGTCACAGTATATAATCCTTTTAATGTGCTTCAAAATTTTATTTGCTAGTTGTGTTTCTTTCTTTTCTTCTTTCCTTCTTTCTTTTTTTCTTTCTTTTAAGAATTTTACATCAATATTCATCAGGGAAATTGGTCTGTAGTTTTTCAGTACTGTCTTTGTCTGGCTTTGGTATCAGGGTAATGCTTACCTCATGTCATGAATTGAACGTGTTTCCTCCTCTTCAATTTTTTTGGAAGAGTATAAGGATTGGTGTTAAATATTCTTTAGATGCTCAAGAAAATTCACCCATGAAGCCATCTGGTCCTAGGCTTTTCTTTGTCGTGAGACTGTTAAATATTCCTTCAATCACCTTACCAGTTACAGGTCTTTTCAGATTTTCTATCTCTTCATGATTCACTCTTTGCAGATTGTGTTCCCAATAATTTGTCCATTTCATCTGGTTTTCCCATTTGTTGGCATGTATTTGCTCATCATGCTCCCCTATAATCCTTTCCAATTCCATAAAATCAGTTGTAATATCTCCTCTCCCATTTCTAATTTCAGTTATTTGAGTTTTCTTTCTTTTCTAGTCAATTCAGCAAAAGTTTGTCAAATTTGTTGATTTTTTTTTTTTTAAGAAAGCTACTCTTGGTTTTATTTTTTCCCTGATGTTCTTCATCCTCCATTTTTGGTCACTGCTTTAATTTTTATTATTTCCTTTTTTTCTGCTAAGTCTGAAGTTTGTTTCTCTTTTTCCACTTCCTTAAGATGCAAATTTAGGTTGTCAATGTGAGATCTTTCTTCTTTTTTAATGCAAGCTTTTACAGCTACAAATTTTCCTCTTAGCATTGCTTTCACAGAATCTCACAAGTTTTGGTTCATTGTGTTTTCATTTGCATTTATCTCAAGATATTTTCCTATGTCCCTTTTGATTTCTTCCTTACTCATTGCCTGCTCAGAGTGAGTTATTTAATTTCCATACCTTTATGAATTTTCCAGTTTTACTTCTGCTACTGACTTCTAGTTTCCCCATATTTTGATCAGAAAAATATACTGTGTGATTTCAATTTTTCAAAATTTATTAAGAATTTTTGTAGACTATCGTATGATTTACCCTAGAGAATATTCTATGTGCCCTTGAGAAAAATGTGTATTCTACAGTTGTTAGGTGATTTGCTCTGTGTATATCTGCTTGGTCCCATTTGTCCATAGTTTTTCAAGTCTCCTATTTCTTAATTACTCTTCTGTCTGATTGTTCTACCCATTATTGAATAAGGGTTGATGTTTCTTACTATTATTTTAAGAGCTATTTCTCTCTTCAGTTCTGTCAATGTTTGCCTCATATATTTAGGACTTCTGAGGTTTGGTGCAATCTATAATTGTTAAATCTTCCTGGTGATTGAACCTTTTATCATAATATAATGTTCTTCTTTGTCTCATAACAGTTTATTTAAAGTCCATTTTATATGATATATAGCCACCTCTGCTCTCCTTGGGTTACTATTTACATGGAATATCTTTTTTCATCCTTTCAATTTCAATGTGTGTGTCCTTAGATCTAAAGTGAGTCTCCTATAAACAGCATATAGTTGGATTCTTCTACACCATGACTTTTCATTATGGAGTTTAACACATTTACATATAAAGTACAATTAGTGACGGACAAAGACTCCTGCCATTCTGTTATCTTCTGTATTCTTATAACTTCTTTGCCTCTCATTTCCTTCTTTACTGCCTGCCCTTTCTATTTAGTTGACTTTTTGTAGTGACATGTTTTGATTCCCTTCTCATAGCTTTTTGTGTATATTTTCTCTGTGGTTACCAGGAAGATCTCTCTCACACACACACACACACACACACACACACACACACACATCCTATAGTTACAACAATACATTTTAAACTTCAATTGGATACAAAACCTCTACTCCTTTACAGCTCCAGGTCTCTCCCCACAGCTTTTTGTTACTTATACCATGTACTCATTAACACATATTTATGATTATTTTATGCACATTTCTTTATACTCCTATTAAAAACAAAAAATGGAATTATAAGCCAAAATTAAAATTCTACAGGATTTTATATTTATCCCTATATTTCTTATTTGATCAGTCTGACCAGAATTTATCAATTTTATTTAGCTTTTCAAAAAAAAAAAAATCAATGCAGGACGCCTGGGTGGCGTTAAGTGTATGCCTTCCGCTCAGGTCATGATCCCAGAGTCCTGGGATCAAGACACGCCTTAGGCTCCTTGCTCAGCAGGGAGCCTGCTTCTCCTCCTGCCTAATGCTGCCCCTGCTTGTGTGCGTGCGCGCGCTCTCTCTCTCTCTGACAAATAAAATCTTAAAAAAAAAAAAAAATCAATGCTTGTTTGTTTCATTAATGTTTCTCTACTGCTTTCTGTTGCATTGATTTCCACTCATCTATTTTTTGCCTTCACTGTGTTTACATTGGGTCCACTCACCTTATTTTTCCAGCTTCCAAAGGGGGTAGCTGTGATCACTGATTTTACATATCTCTTCTTTTCTTTTTAAAGATTTTTTTTTTTTTTTTAATTTTAGAAAGAGAAAGCGAGAGTGTGTGCACAAACTGGGAGGTGCGGCAGAGGGAGAGAAAGAATCTTAAGCAAACTCCATACTGAGCATCGAGCTTGACACTGGGCTCAATCCCAGGACCCTGAAATCATGACCTGAGCTGAAATCAAGAGTCGGACAATTAACGACTGAGCCACCCAGGAACCCTGATATCTCTTTACTGTTACAAGCATTAAAAACTCTAAATTTCCCTCTAAGCATTGCCTCAGCTATACCTCATAAATTTTCCATTTTCCTTACTTTTTGTTTGAAAATATTTTCTAAATTCTCTTGTGAGAATCTCTTCTTTCTTTTTGTTCTTTTTTAAAGATTTTATTTATTTATTTGACAGACAGAGATTACAAGTAGGGGGAGAGGCAGGCCGAGAGGAAGACAGAGAGAGGAGGAAGCAGGCTCCCTGCTGAGCAGAGAGCCTGACGCGGGGCTCTATCCCAGGACCCTGGGATCATGACCTGAGCCGAAGGCAGAGGCTTTAACCCACTGAGCAACCCAGGTGCCCCTCTTGTGATTTCTTTCTTAAACAATGGGTTGCATAGAGGTGATTTTTTTGAGGACACCTGGCTGACTCAGTCAGTGGGGCAAGCAACTCTTGATCTCAGGGTTATGAGTTCGAGCCCCACATTGGGTGTGGAAATCATTTAAAATTAAATCTTTTTTTAAAAGTAGGTTTTTTAAATTTATAAATGTTTGAGGGCTTTTCTGGATGTGCAATACTTTTATTACTCATTTCTCATTAAGTTCAAATAAGGACAGAATATATACTCCATGTCCTTCATCTTCTGAGACCAACTGAAATTTTTCTTATGACCCAGAGATGACCTACCTGGATGAACATTCCGTGTGCACTTACCAGATATATAATCCGTACTTAGTGGGTGGGGTATTTTATAGATGTCAAGAACACTGAGGTGGGTCAGTGCATTTTTTCAAGTCCTCTATCATTATTGGTTTTTCTGCTACATCAGAAAAGATGTTAAAATCTGCAACATTTGTGGATTTATTTCTCCCTTTAGCAGTTATGTTTTGCTTCATGTTTTCGAAGCTTTACTATTTGCTACACGCACATTTATAATTGTTATGTCATGCTTATGAACTGACCCTTCTGTCATTAGAAAATTATGTTTGTCTCTAATAGTTCTCCTTAGCTTACTGCCTAGTTAACTGACATTTAATATAGCCATTCCAACTTCCTTATGCTTGTTTTCATTTTACATCTCTTTACATTCTACATCTCTTTCAATTTACTTGTCTTTGTATTTTAAAGTATGTCTCTTATAGATAATACACAGTTTGTTCTTGCTTTTTTAATCCAATATATCAATCACTGCCTTTGGCTTGGACTATTGAAACTATTTACATATAATTTAACTATTGGTATGGTTCTATTTAGTCTGCCATTTTGCTATTTGTTTTCTATTTGTCCCATCTGCTCTTTGTTCCCCTGTTCTTCCTTCCCTATCTTCTTTTGTGTTGACTACTTTACTATATTCCATTTTAATCCCTCTAGTTATATTTCTTCCTGGTTATAGGTCTTTCTATTCTATTTTTTAATACTTGTTCTAGGTATATGTTATACAACATCTAATATGACTCCCTATGATCCCCATCTTCTGGTATTCGTGCCCTTGTATAAGCCCTTTTCCTAAACTGTACAATGAATCTAGTAATTTACTTCTAATAACCTGAATCTAACACAAGTGGTAGGATATCGCTTCCAAGATTAGTTTACAAAAAGACTCTTGCTTATCATCTCTAATGCAAGCCAGCGACCACGCTGCATGCTGTCCATTGGAGAAGTCTAAACAACAAGAAACACAAGGAAGCCTCTGAATGAAAGCCGTAAGACTGAGACCCTCAGACAAATACCCCACAAATACTTGGACTACAGCTTTATAAGAGAACCTGAGCCACAAATCTCAGCTAAGTCATGTCCACAAGATAATAAATGTTTATTGTTTTTAAGCTGCTAAGACTTGGAGTAATTTGTTATGCAGCAATAGACAACAACTAATATGGATTTTGGTACTTGGAAGTGAGATAGTGCCTAAAAACTTGGAAATGTCAAGTGAACCAGATAGTGGTGGGCGTCTGGAAGGACTCTGAATAGTATGCCAGAGAAAGACAAAATTGACTTGAAGAAGCTGTAGGCAGAAATCTGGAATTTGAGGACACTGCCAGTAAGAGCTCAAGATTAAATGAGAGAGACGTTAATAAAAACCAGAGGGAGAGGGATCCTTTTTATACAGCAGCAGAAAGCCCACTATCACCTTCAGTAACATGTAAAATAGAAAATGTTGTTAATAAATTAGATAAGTGATACAGTGAATGAGATTTCCAAACAAAGTATTTCTTGGTGCCTACAATAAAATGCAAGAGGAGAGTAACAAATTAAAAGAAAAAAGAACAAGGGCTTCATGGTTTTAAAAATTTTCAGTCTCCAGCTGGCAAAAGATGCTAAAGTAAGAAATGGCATCCAAGTGAAGTTTGGGCACTGCCTTGAAATACAGTAGAAATGAAAAACCTTTTTATAAGATCAAAAAGATTAAAGGTGGTACATCAGAGTACTATACAGACACATAGAGACCTTTAAAAAGATTAAGCCTATTCCATACAGATTCTCTCAATCAAACAATGAAGTCTCCAGAAAGGTTAAGGTCATTGCCCTCAATCTTCTCCCAGGGAACCCAACATAGAAAGGGACTCTCAATGAGATTAATATAGGTAGATTTTGTCTAATGGAATGAACATGAATGAGATGTTTAGGAGGTCTACAAAGTTTTTGAGATAATCATATCAGCAAAATCACTGCTTCCCTGGACTGAAAAGATAGAATACAAAATTAGAAGGGGTCAGTGGACCCCCAAAATTCTTCTGGAAGGAAGCAGGTTGAGAAAACTACTCAGCTGCAAATATGTGCTCTCTTCCATGAAAAAGGAAGAACTCACAAGATGGAATCAAGAACCCAGTGGGAAGAGCCAAGAGACATGGAATATTATTCCAAGGTCTGGACCCTTAACTAAGGAATTTTTAATGTTTGCCTAACTAGATTTCAAAATTGCTATGGACCAATGACTGCTTTGTGCCTCCCATTATTCTCCTTTTTAGAAATGTCTATAATGATTATTGTTAGTTGGGTGTGTGGGGAGAAAGTAACTATTAGAACAGACATTTCTCCAAAGATATACCAATGACCATTAAGGTCATGAAAAAATGCTCAACACAGTTATTAGGGGAATGCAAATTAAAACCACAATGCAATACTACCCATGCCCATTAAAATGATCAAAATCAAAAACACTTACATAATACCAAGAGTTGAAGATGTGAAAAACTGAAACATTCATACATTGTTAATGGGGATATAAAATGGTACTGCCACTTTGGAACATGGTTTGATATTTCCCTTAAAAAGTTAACTATACACTTATCATAACCCACTGCTAGATATCCACCCAAAAGAAATGAAAAACACCTGTTCAAAGAAAAATTCACAATATGAATGCCCACAGCTGCATTATTCATGATAAACTATGGATACATGCAAATGAATTTCAATAATAATGCACAAAGTAAAAGAACCAAATGCATAAGACTACATACTTTATGATTCCACTCATGAAATTTCTAGAAAAGACAAAACTATAGAGACAAAAAGCAGATCACTGCTTGCCTGATTCTTGGAGCTTAATTCCTTATTATAAAGATATTAATTCTTCCCAAATTGACTTACAAACTCAATACATACACAGTCACAATCTCAACAGAGGGGTGTGTGTGTGTGTGTGTATAAACTGGCAAGCTATTTATAAAATTTAAATGAAAATGCAAAAAACCAAGGTAAGCACATACTATACTACTAAAAATCAAGATTTATTTCAAAGCTACAGTAATTAAAGCAGCATAGACTAGCACATGGATAGACAAACAGACAAATGTAGGAGATAAGAGTCCAGAAACAAACCCACACAAGCCAGATTTCCTAGTTTACAATAATGACGCCAACTACAGCAGAGGGAAAAGAATAGGGTTTTATTTTGGAGGGGGGGTTGTTTTTTGTTTTTTAAGGTGCTATATCAAATGGCTATCTGCTATCCTGGGCCAGTGGCGGGCAGGGGTGTGGTGCGAGCCCTACCTCACTTCATATGTAAAAATCAATTACAGATGTGGCACATGCCTAAATGAGAAAGATAAAATTAGAAAGCTTTAAGAAGCTAACACAGACAAGTATCTCCATAATCCTGGGATAGATAAGGCAAGTAATCTTAAACAGGACACACACAAACAAACACAAATGATATCAGAGACAAATAACAAATAAAACTACATTATAACTTAGTAACATTCAACAGAATACACAGTGAAAGGAGAAGATATGTGCCATACATGTATCAATAAACAATTTGTATGCAGAATATATAAAGAATTATGACAAACCAATACAGAAAAGACTGACAAACCATTTTTTATTAAAAAGAAATAGGAACTTCACAAGAGAGGACTTCCAAATGGCCAACAAGCACGGAGAAAAGTGCTCAATGTCATTAGTCATGAGAGAAAATGCAAGTTAAAACGCCATCCTAGAATTGCTAAAACTAAAAGAAACTGACAAACCAAGTGCTGGGAAAGATGGAGAGCCACAGACTCCGAAGTCCTACTACGGAAATATAAATTGCTATAACCATATGGGAAAATTCTTTGGCAGTATCTGCTGTAATTACACTTCCAAGTCAACATAGCGTACATATGTGCACTAAAAGACATGTAAAAGAATGTTCACAGCAGAATTATTTCTAATAGCCAAAACCTGGAAAAACCCAAATGCCCAGTAACAGTAGAATGGATATATAAATGTGATATATTCACACAGTAGTAAAATTAAAAAAAAAAAAATCCGTTGCTAAATGCAACAATATGAATCGATCTCCCAAAATAATGTTGAGCCAATGAAGCTAGAAAAAAGTGAACATACTTTATGAATCAGTAACAGTTAAAACTAATCTATAGTGATATAATGCAGAATAGTGGTTACTTGGCAGAGTGGAGATGATAAATGACTGCAAAGAAGCAAGACAAAGACAAAGGTTTCTGGAGAGCCGATGATGTTCTCTATCTTGATTTAAAAGGTGGTTTATAAAGGTATTCATTTTGTAAAACTTCATCAAGCTTTAGACATGAGATTTTGTGTCTTGTTGTATGTTACATGTTGATTTTAGAAGTTTGCCACAAAGACTGAACTACAGCTACATTATTAACATGGATGAATCTGAGAAATATGGTGAGAAAAAGAAGCTTCAAAATAATATAAAAAGTATGGTCCCACTTATATAACGTTCAAAAAAATAAAATGCCAAGAAATGATTAACATAAAAGACAGGACAATGCTCCTCTCAGGAGACGGGAAGAGGAGCCAACAGAGAAGGACACCCGAAGGTCTCCTGGAGTACTATAACATGATGTTTCTTGGGTGTGCCAAAAGGATAGAGATGTTTATTTTGTAATTGTTCTTTAAAGTGTACCTGTATATTCTTGTACACTTTTTACATGTATGCTGTTTCAAAGTTGTAAAATATCACAGAGTTGTACAACTCGGCACAACTACTGCATTATAAATGATCAGAAAATTAAAGCAAGAACTAACTAGATTTCATGTCTTTGCATTAATCTGAGCAGTGGGTCATAATGTTACACAACCATCTGAAGAACTGTCTTCTAAGGGTATTGCTAAATATGAATGAAACATAAAAATAAATAACAACAATTAATAATGCAGTAAACTATCAAATAACATTGAAAATAAGAAAATACAAATAACTTTCAATGACCCATAACATACTTATTTTAATTTTTCAAAGGGAACTCTATTAGGAATAAAAAGAAAAACTAAATGAAAAAAAAAAAAAATTAGATGCTTAACAAAACTAAAAAATGACCAGAGTCATAGACTAAAGACTTCATGTTTTCCCCATTTCCTACCTTAAAATAACACATGTAATTTTAAAAATTAAAAATAAAAACTGTCCTTAAAAATCATACAATTAAGTAAACATTTAATAATAGATCTCTGGTTTAATAGCACAACACTTAGTATTTTTATTCCCTTAAAATTAAGATTTATAGTAATATAAGCTTACTGTCATCTTTTTTTGTTTATTAAAAGGACAATCAGGGGTGCCTGGGTGGCTCAGTGGGTTAAGCCGCTGCCTTCGGCTCAGGTCATGATCTCAGGGTCCTGGGATCGAGTCCCGCATCGGGCTCTCTGCTCGGCAGGGAGCCTGCTTCCCTCTCTTTCTCTCTCTGCCTGCCTCTCCATCTACTTGTGATTTCTGTCAAATAAATAAATAAAATCTTTAAAAAAAAAAAAAAAAGGACAATCAAAACTGTTCAATATTATAATCTCACAAAAAGAAACTTGCCTGTGAAATAAAAAGATGCTGTTACAAAGCCCTACTCCTTAAAAATTTTTTTAGAAAGTGACTATGTTTGTAAAAAATCTGACTCACTTTAAAAAAAAAAAAAAGTCTAAGAGAAAAACAAGGCCATTATTTTCAATGCAATTCCATCTCAGTTACAATTCTGTTGCCACTTCCTAGCCTTGGTGAACACCGAAGAATGATATTTAATTAGTACACGAATGTTGAAAATTAATGAGTAGTTAAATGGTTTTATGAGAGTGAAATATTATGTTAGGTTTTATGGAGTACCCTAAGAAACAGTTTTCATTCTTCATTTATGTAGCAGACTTATTTCTAGAGCTCAAGGTTAAGTGGCCACTATATCAAAAATATCCAATTAATCAGATGTAATCCATCCTAAGGGTTCTACCCAAACAAAATGGTGAAAAAAATTAATTTAAGAAAAATGATTAATTTTTCTTTCTTTCAAAAATATTTATTCGCAAGAGCTCCTCTGAAACCCAAGACTGACAGAAAGAAATGCAACCAGGTGCTGATCATGGGTGATTATCATCAAAGAAGAGATACCTGTGAAATTACAAGGAAGCACAGACTAAAGGACTCTTCTGGGGCAGAGGCGGTTTATATGCACCAAGACCCAACTCTTAGTCCCTGTCTGCATCCCACAGCCCCACCAAGATGGCAGCTCTCCACTGGTAGCTCAGGTTTTACAACACAAGGGCCCTGCCGAAGACCCGGGTCTACCATTCCAAGCCCAATAGAGCAACCACTAAATCACAGATGGCTATTTAAATTAATTACCATGTAAAATTCATCTCCTCAGTCACACTAGTCACATTTCAAGTGCTTAGCAGTCATATGTGAATAGTGGCTCCTGTGTTGGACAGCATAGCCATAGGCCATTTCTACGCAGTAAGTTCTACTGGAAGGTGCTGCTGCAGAATGTATCTTTGCCCAAACAGCGGGGCTATTTGTAAATATAATGAATGTACTTAGTGAACATTTAAGGATGTTTTACTACGTGTAATCCCAACCGTATTTATTTATGCCAGTGGATATAAAGCATCCCTAGGAAGGAAAGGTTTTGATCGGCTCCCCCATATATTCATCCAACGATCTAGGAATAGGGGCTATTTATAGTGTTAAGGTCGTTTACATATAAAAATAGAGCTTAACAAAGTAAAAATATTTTTTACAGTTTTTTAAGTATCCAGACTAAAAAATTACATCATTATTTTTTAAAGTGAAAAATGTTATTTTCACATAGATCAACATGCGCAATCACTACATTTTTGTTATACTTGATCGCCATCTGCTGGCCATGTTCGTAAACTACACAAGCAAATGAAATGGTTGCTCTGCTGGGAGACATTTTTAAAGGACATACACAGTCCCAGCTTTTTCCTGCAATGCATTCCTGGAAAACCACATCATAAAGAGGATCATTGTAAAGCAAATCATATTTTCCATAAAGGCAGGGCTATAATTAGATTCCTCACTCCAAACTAAAATCTGGCATCGAATAACCCATGGAAGGATCTCATTAAAGCTAGATGCAAAAAAATTATAGTCCTCTATAATCACTTAAAATAGGATAATTATTCTCCAAGTCCTTTCTATAGATACGAACAAATTTATAATTTAGAGGATACAACATAAATTCAGAGATAAAACTTTAATTCATATAAAGATAACCTAAACCTAATATGGTAAAAGTAATATACAATAAATAATAATTCTGTTTGCATATTCCTAGAATTTTTATGTAATCTAGATGGTAGCTCTCGATAAGATGGCATCTAAAGAAATCTAAACCAATGCTTTCTTTTTCATGAACAAAGTCCTCTAAAATAAGCAGAATCCATGTTTTTCTTCCACGGGGAAGCAGGATGATTCTTCTTAACGCCCCTTCACACATAACTTTGAAGCAAACTTTCAAGTAAAAATAATAAGTGGCATTAAAGCATTCTTTTTCATCTTTTCTATCCTAGACCCTAACTTCACTTCAGTGATAAGCTACCAAACCACATCATACTTCACTGAAAAGTCATAAAAATAATTACAAGCCATTAAAAAGAAGCTTCAAAACATTTTCCACAGAATCATAAGACAAGAATACAACCTATTATCTTTGTATTCTGTGTTTGGGATAATGCACAAAAAGAATATACAGAGACAACATGAACTTATGTCTAACTATTACTTAAGCAGCCTCTAATTTAGGGTATGGCCAAATGCAAAAAAAAAAAAAGAAAGAAAAAAGTAGGGCATGGGGCCAGAGACAGTGTATTTCTTCTGTCTGAAGGGGAAAGGGATTTGCTGACTTACCTAAATAAAGATTCCTTCGAAGCCTCTTTTCAACTACTCCTACCACTCCTTATTCTGAAAGTGTGCAGGTTCATATTTACAATGAGAAGCTTTCTGCATACCCATTAATTTATTTTTCTCAAGAACACAATGATTTTTTGTAACTCAAAATAACTGACCAATTGATTTTAAGATAATATCCTTTAGGAAGATTGGATAATTAGAGAAAGCAAAGAATGGTCAAATAAACTAAGAAGCAAGGCCCTGCAGGGACTATTAAAATAACAATCATCATGTCAGCAATGCTGGTGGCCAGAACAGCTAACACCTTCCCAGGTCTCCTGTCAGAGGCTCTAGATCTCCATTTCACAAATGATGAAACCAGGGTTTAGGGAAATTAAGTAACTTGCCTGAGGACGCATGGTTGCCAAGAGTCAGAAGTGAGATCTGAACAAAGGCTAACTGCCTCCTTTCAGCTCACCCTAGAAATGACCGAGAACAAAGGCACCGTAGGTCGCCCAGGACTGCTGATGAAGCTCAAGTGGGGAAAAGACAGATGAAAGCGGAATTTCCTTATTTGCTGCGGAAAGTACGCGTGTCTACATGGTCGACTAGAAAGAACGTGAGGTCTGGACCTAGTCATCAAGACCTAGTCTCCGAAACTGGATCCGGATCCGGGACTAGAAGTGTCACGACCTTACTGAAGCTGTTACCTCATCTATAAATACAAAGGGCCATCACGGCAACCTCAAAGAACTGGAGGAGGATGAAATCAGATAACTCATAAAAGATGTCTGGAATAGTATCAGCATGCAGTAGATGCTCCATAAATGGTACAACTTGTCCCACTTGATTTCTGTTTTCACAAATTAGAAATATAAGTGAAATCTACAAGTATTCATTTTGGGGGAAAATTTCATTCTTATGTTTAAACTTGTATATCTGTTTCTTATAGTTAAGTGTACATCGTTAATGTTAATGATGTCCATGCCTAAACATCTTAATAAGATGATATTCTGGAGGGCAACTAAACAGAATCTATCAAAAAAATAAGTGTGTAGACTATTAAAAATAACACAGACACATGTACAAAATAAAAGTTTTCAACTTTCCACACCAGACTAGTCCCATACTCTAAAAGTAAAACTGTTTCAAACATGACACCCAGAAATATCCCTTACACGTGTGCACATATGTATCCACATATTCTCTTTAAAATACACACATACACACACACACACACACACAAATGGAAGCTCGCTATACTTTCATATACTTCTTTTAAACTTATATATCTTAGATATTTCCCCATACGAGCCCATACAGATTTTTGTTACCAACTCACAAAATGTTGCACCTGCTAATTATCCCACCAAGTTTATCCATTAAACTTGTTAATGCACCTAGCTACTGAAACAGTGATTTCTTTTCTCGGCAACAGTAACAGTCCAAAATGCAGGCAGCTGCAGAGCCATATATGTACCAAAATGTTAACCAAAGCATTCTCTATAACAATAGAGATTTAAAAGCAACAGAGACAGGTTAAATTACAGTCTATCCACACTATGGATTATGATCTGCAATTAAAAAGACACACGGACTACATGACAGAATCAGACAAGGGCAAGTGGCAAAAGAGCAAGTCTCAGAACAGTGCAGAGAGTGTATACTAGCCCCTAACTTTGTAATTACCTCTGTGTGGCTATGTGTCTACCAGAGAATGATACACACCAAACTGCTGATGACTATTTCACCCCGTGAGGCAAGTGGAATAGGAGGATCTGGAGAGTAGGGCTTTGACTTTTTACTCCACGTGTTTCTACACTGACGTTTTTACAAGAAGCAGGTATTGTATACAGTTTGTATAACTTCCTAAACGGAGGACAAAAACTGTATTAGGCATCTAGTGCTGCATAACAAAGTATCAGAAACTGAAGAGCTTTAAACAACACACATATGTTTTACATATGTTCTCATAGTTTCTGTGGGTCCAAAGTGTAGGTACAGCTGAGCGGGGCCCTCTGCTTAGGACCCTATGAGGCCGCCATCATGGTTTGCCCAGAGCTGGGTTCTCATCTGGAGGCTCTCCTGGGGAGGGATCCACTTTTCCCGCTCGTAGGGTTGCCAGCAGCATTCAGTGTCCAATAGCTAGAGAACTCACAGCAGCCTGCTTCTTCAAAGGCAGCAAGACTCCAGACCCAGTCTGCTAGCAGGACAGAGTCTTACATATCACAGCATAATCATGGAAGTGACATCCAACACCACTGCCATATTCTATTAGTTAGAAGCAAGTTGCAGGTCCTACCCATACCCAAGGAGTAGGGATTACACAAGACTGTGTAAACCCAGAGGAGGACCATGGAGCCACCTGAAAGTCTGTCTACCACAAAGATAATTAAGTCTTTACCAGATCACAGTGGTAAGTATCTGAAGGATGATCAGGAAACAATATATATGGATACAGCTCATGGTGGCAGAACTAAATGAAATCAACCAAACTGTGCAGGGATGAGATCTAAGTCTATGGTCTTATCAGTAACATTTTGTAAAGTCACGCTCCAAACTCAAATGTAAGTAAAATATTTCATTGCCAAGAAAATAAGCAGATGTCTGCCATTTAAATGCAGCAACAGATCCTAATAAAATAGCAAAATGATGTGAAAAGTGGTTTTTGTAAAAGAAAACAGATAATAACCTAAGCCTAAACTAAGAATAATGAAAAAGGAAAGCAAAGAACAAAACCAGGATGGAACTAGCTACATGTCAAAGCTGTCTGATGTGAAATGCTAAGTTTACTCGTGGTATGATGTGTATTGGGGGGGAGGTGGAGGCATGAGAATAAGCATGGCAGAATATAACCTCCTACTACTTCTAACATGTTTAGAACGCAGCTACTGCCTACATCCTACAGGAAGAATAAAGGTAAAGGAAAGGTGTCACCTCCGCTGAATAGGGAGGCCTAACAAAGAGGCTTCAGAAGGGCTCTGCATCTTTAATAATATGAAAAGGCTAGGACACAAACAGCATAATCTAAAATGCCATTAGAAATACTTCACAGACAAAAAGGTCTAAGTAAAGCAGGATTTTATAAAGTGATCAAAAAAGAAACACTAAGGGGGAAAATCTTTTAAGATTAAAGAGGTTTTTCAAAGGACAAGTTGAAGTGGTTGTAAAATTTATGAGGCAGCATTAAACTTCAGTTCTAAGTAACAATAAATTATTCACTATAAAAACATACATGTGTCAAATATTATAAGCCTCTTAAAGTTTTTAAAACAATTTCTTACAGAACTGATTAGCTGTATTAGGCCGACACTAGCAGATACTAACTTTTTCATTAGCACAGTATGACCACTTAGTAAAGGAGCAACTTTAGAAAAATGGAGACAGACCATCAGTAGACTCTTACCACCACTTCTGATCTCATCTGACACATTATGTATTTGGCTTTTAAATCAGTTTTATTGCCCTTAGCTAAAGTAAAAGTCAGTTTTATTTTTTAAATGCCTTCATGTATATAAAATTACAAATATCTGTTAATTCATGTACATGTGGATTAAAATTTTAAATCAAATTAAAATTTGAAAATAGATAAAATTAAGAGAAAAACATAAGAAAAGATATTCTGAGAAGTTTTCTTCTGTGGCACTCATTGGACTCCAGCCTTCGTGGTATTCTGATACTTGACCAGAAAGATATTTCAGTATCCTTTTCTGGCTCACTATCTTTATATTCCTCACGGTGTGTGAAGGGCATCTCTACAGCCTATACTGCTTCTCTTAACTTCTAAAATTTATCCTTTCCTCAACTTGTCCTGAAAGTTTTATTTTAATCCTCACAATCTACCCGTCTCAAAAGGTTTTTGCACAGATTAAGTATGTGGCGGTGCCCAGAACCATTCACTCACGCACATAAGCACTCAACAAGCACAAATGCTTACAGAGTTCCTAAGAGGTTCCCGCCCAGCACTAGATGCTGGAAACACAGTGCAAATAGGAAAAGCACAGTCTCTGCCTCCTGACATTTACACTCTAGCACAGAGGACAGATATAGAACCCTTGAATGTCAAGAGCGCACCAGGGAAACAGAGTCCCTCAAACAGACCTGGGGTGTCAAATAAGACTTTTTAGAAATGTAAGGTCTGAAGGACTTAAGAGAACCAAATGACTGCCTGCTTTTCCCATCAATTATGTATTATTTGAATAACTTGCATTACATGCCATTTTATTACAGGTGAGCAACAAGGAAAAAGAAGTTATATGTTAAAATTGTGGAGGTTTTACTATGGTATCATTTTCCAGAGAAGTCACTGAATAATATTTGAAGAATATTCTCACTATATTTTCTTAAACTTTACCCTCTGTTCCGAGAAGAAAAGCCCATTCACCTAGACTCCTGATTTCTCAAATTTCCTACCCTCAGGGCACCTGGGTGGCTCAGTGGGTTAAGCCTCTGCCTTCAGCTTGGGTCATGATCTCAGGGTCCTGGGGTCGAGCCCCACATCGGGAATCTCTGCTCAGCAGGGAGCCTGCTTCCCCCTCCCTCTCTGCCTACTAGTGATGACTCTCTTTCTCTCTCATCAAATAAATAAATCTTTAAAAAAAAAAAATTCCTACCCTCAACCTTACTTTTACAACACACACCTCAATCTTCACAAAAATCCCCACAATCACCTATGGAAATTCTCCACGCACCTAACTCTCTTCCCTATTTATCTAAAAGTACCCCTAACAATCCCATGTCTGTAGGATCCAGGTAACGAATGAGTGATTACACTGCCAGATGTAGGAACAGTCTTCACTTCTACAAAGATGCAATCTCTCTCCTATTTTTGAGTCATATGAGCCTTCTTCATTCACCTTTCTTCTTCCCACTTGCGACAGGATGTAAAAATGTGAAAAGAAGTACTTCTTTCACCTCTCAACCCTTGTTAAAAGGGAAAAAGAGCTCATAGTCAAACTCAGTGTCAGAAACGAGCAGCAAACAGTGACGGTGCATCAGGGGAATAACCAAGAATTACTTATCTCCAACCTATGGCTGTCTTCTCGAAAGACAGCTGGGTCTCCAGTTTTTATAATAGTCAAAAAAACTAGGTATTTATATGAAATTCCCCAATTATTAATTCTGAATGACTCATTCAAAAAATCTTTAAAGACACTCTCCAAGTCCAACAAAACAAATCTCTCCACCCCACGATTCATTCCGTCCAGGAAGATCATCAGTATCCAACCTCTGCTCAGCTCCAAGACATAGGAAACTATTTTAGTTCACCTTTATACCGTCATCTCCATACTTACTACTTAGAAAGGAACGTAGCTTTTAGTTGGACACTCAAGAAATGTTTTGGCAAACACCTAATGGATTTTGCAGCCAAACAAAGAATTGTTTTTCTTATCTTTTTATACCTCCATTTACCAACTACAAGGCTGACAAAAATGCCACAATAACCCCTCTTCTATTTTTAAATCTCCTGTGACTGCAAAAAATAAGTATCTAACACCACCTGTTATTAACTCATCTGTTCATTTCTCTTTAATCTTCTGAATGTCTCCTTATTGCCTCTCCATTTTTTTCCCCTTTCTAATAAAAAAAAATTTCACGTAGACTGGATTTCTTGGATTGTGTTCATCTGTCTGCTCTTTTTCATCATATTATGTGCGGTCTCAAAAGCCTGTAACTAGACTACATCAACCATGAAAACATTTCAAATTACTAATAACATTTCTCTATCTGATTAAGGAATAAACCAAAAAAAAAAATAATGACACTAAAAAGAGAAAGATTATACTGTTAATCACATCAAGTTCTAGCAAGAGAAAGGTGAGGCGTAAAGCATCAAGTATGCTCCATGTCAATTTGCCACTGTCCAAAATTTTAACTTTTCAGAAAACAATGCCCAAGTTAAATTCAAAATTTGATAAAAGTCCAATGGAAATCTATCCCTCCTAAAGGCCAAAAGTTATACTACAACAATAATAAACTTTTTGTGTATTTGAAAACCTTAGAAGTTTATTCTTATTTGCACTAAAAATCATACTTAAGTTTCATGCTTTGGTGAGAAAACACAGTTGACTGGGGTTTACCTTCACATTCATTATTTTATTAAGTCAAAACAAATATTGTGCAATGAGGGGAAAAGAAGAGAAATTCAAGCATAAGTTTCAAGATGAATACGCAGGATGTTACATCTTGGCAAAGTCATTAACAATGTTCTTAATTCATGTTTGTCATAAAGGAAAACAAGTAAGTTATTTAAAGGTTCTCAGGCACTAACTTCTGAGTATGGGATGGATATATACATATATATCCGTGAATATTAGGATATATATGTATATATCCATCCCATACTCAGAAGTTATATATATATATATATATATATATATATATTTAACAAACACCCAAAAAGTGGCTAAAACTAGAACAGAATCAGCAAAACTGTTATTTTTCCTACCTGACATCCCTTCACAGCCCTCGAATATAATGAAATTATAAACTAAGCCAACTACTTACCATTAAAAAAAAAAAAAACCCGCAAGGAAAAGCAACATATGAACCAGATCTGAAGACAGTTTAAATAATGAATCATGTTTAAATCCCACTTTCATAGCATACCTGTGTACATCAGTTGGTGACTGCCCCAAAGAGTAATCTTCTCCAGATGAAAGCTTCCACGATTCATTTGATTTGTGTTCACTGGTCCCCAGCTCACCCATTACCCAGTCTGGTAATCCTTCCGGGCTTGAACCTTTTGCTCGTGCTGAATTTGGTTCATCAAAATAGATGGACTGATGTTTAAAAATTAGAAAAATTATTCTTTCAAAATGTACTAAAATGAAATACTTAAGATTTCCACCAAGTTT
Organism: Mustela nigripes; assembly: GCF_022355385.1. Classification (NCBI taxonomy): domain Eukaryota; kingdom Metazoa; phylum Chordata; class Mammalia; order Carnivora; family Mustelidae; genus Mustela; species Mustela nigripes. Next base: position 12,260,769 of record NC_081572.1, read on the forward strand.
CAAGTCTGGTAAGAGCCTTTCAAATACTCAACTTAAATTCAATTACATTAAAAATGCATAATGAATTATGAAATATTAAAAAACATAAAGTGGATACCATTTTACATTTTAGTTATGCTTTGCTGTATAAGAAATCTGATAAATGAAAAAAATTACATAACAGATAAATCTGATAATTATTTATATTATAAAAAATTACAGCTTTATAGAAAGATAAATGACCATATGATTTCACTCATATGTGGAATTTAAGAAACCAATGAACAACCAAAAAAAAGGAAACAAACAAACAAAAAAAAACCCACCAAGAGACACTTAATAGAGAACAAACTGGTGGTTATCAAAGGGGAGGTGGGTGAAGGGGAAGGGGGAAATAGGTGAAGGGAATTAAGAATACACTTATCACACCCCCAAACTACTAGAACACTTACAGCAACTCAGTAATGTGGAGGATACAAAATTGATGTACAGAAATCAGTTGCTTTCTTATACACTAACAATGAAAATACAGAAAGGGAAATTAGAGAATCAATTCCATTTACTATAGCACCAAGAACCATAAAATATCTTGGAATGAACCTAACCAAAGAGGTAAAGGATCTGTACTCAAGGAACTACAGAATACTCATGAAAGAAATTGAAGAAGACACAAAGAGATGGAAAAGCATACCATGCCCATTGATCAGAGGTATAAACATTGTTAAAATGTCTATACTGCCCAGAGCAATCTATACTTTCAATGCCATCCCGATCAAAATTCCTCCGTCACTTTTCAAAGTGCTGGAACAAACAATCCTAAAATTTGTACGGAACCGGAAAAGACCGGAATTGCTAAGAAAACATTGAAAAAGGAAAAACAAAACTGGAGGCATCATGTTGCCTGATTTCAAGCTTTATTACAAAGCTGTGATCACCAAGACAGCATGGTACTAGCACAAAAACAGACACATAGACCAGTGGGACAGAGCAGAGAGTCCAAATATGGACCCACAACTCTATGGTCAAATAATCTTTGACAAAGCAGGAAAAAATATCCAGTGGAAAAAAGAAAGTCTCTTTAATAAATGGTGCTGGGAAAACCAGACAGCTATGTATAGAAGAATGAAACTCAACTATTCTCTTACCCCACACACAAAGATAAACTCAAAATGGAAAAAAGACCTCAACGTGAGGTAAAAATCTATCAAAATCCTACAGGAGGGGCGCCTGGGTGGCTCAGTGGTTGGGCCGCTGCCTTTGGCTTGGGTCATGATCCCAGGGTCCTGGGATCGAGCCCCACATCGGGCTCTCTGCTCGGCAGGGAGCCTGCTTCCTCCTCTCTCTCTCTGCCTGCCTCTCTGCCTACTTGGGATCTCTGTCTGACAAATAAATAAATAAAATCTTTAAAAAAAAAAAAAAATCCTACAGGAGAACATAGGCAGTAACCTCTTAGACATCGGCCACCGCAACTTCTTTCAAGACATGTCTCCAAAGGAAAAGGAAACAAAAGCAAAAATGAACTTTTGGTACTTCATCAAGATAAAAAGCTTCTGCACAGCAAAGGAAACAGTCAACAAAACAAAGAGACAACCCAGAGAATGGGAGAAGATACTCGCAAATGACACTACAGACAAAAGTCTGATATCCAAGATCTATAAAGAACTCCTCAAACTCAACACTCAAAAAACAGATATTCACGTCAAAAAATGGGCAGAAGACATGAACAGGCACTTCTCCAAAGAAAACATACATATGGCTAACAGACACAACAAAATGTTTGTCATTAGCCATCAGGGAGATTCAAATCAAACCACATTGAGATACCTTATACCAGTTAGAACGGCCAAAATTAACAGGACAGTAAACAACAAGTGTTGGAAAGGATTTGGAGAAAGGGGAACCCTCGTAGACTGTTGGTGGGAATGTAAGTTTGTGCAGCCATTTTGGAGAACAGTGTGGAGATTCCTTTAGAAATTAAAAATAGAGTTAGCCTATGACCCTGCAATTGCACTACTGGGTATTTACCCCAAAGATACAGATGTAGTGAAAAGAAGGGCCATCTGTACCCCAATGTTCATAGCAGCAATGGCCACAGTCACCAAACTGTGAAAAGAGCCAAGATGTCCTTCAACGGACGAATGGATAAAGAAGATATGGTCCATATATACAATGGAATATTCTGCCTCCATCAGAAATGATGAATACCCAATTTTTGTATCAACATGGACGGGACTGGAGGAGATTATGCTGAGTGAAATAAGTCAAGCAGAGTCAATTATCATATAGTTTCAGTTACTTGTGGAACATAAGGAACATGAAGGACATTAGGAGAAGGAAAGGAAAAGTGAATTGGGGGAAATCGGAGGGGGAGATGAAGCATAAGAGACTGTGGACTCTGAGAAACAAACTGAGGGTTTTGGAGTGGTGGGGAGGAATATGTGAACCTGGTGGCTGGTATTACGGAGGGCAAGTATTACATGGAGCACTGGGTGTGGTGCAGAAACAATGAATCTTGGAACACTGAAAAAATAAAATTAAATTAAAAAAAAATAAAACTGGGAATAAGAAAACCTGAAAAAAAAAGAATACACTTATCACAATGAGCACTGAATGATGTACAGAATATTGAATCACTATATTATACATCAGAAACAAATATAATGCTATGTGTTAACTATACTGGAATTAAAATTAAAAATAAAATACATGGAGGAGTGAAATAGATGAAAACTTATAGCACAAAGAATGGGAGGAGGAAATCTTAGAAGCTTCTTCCATAATTCATAAATTGGTATAATATGTTTGAAGGTAAACTACCATAACTTAAAGATGCAATTTGTAAGCCCTACGGCAACTACTAAACAGGAGAGATATGGCTAATAAACTGATAGTGAAAATGAAATGGAATACTAGAAATCCCAGTTTAAAAAAAAAAAGATAAATCGAAAATTCTTTTTAAATCATGTGCTCTAGTTCTTTCTGTGATCACCACTAATTACTCTGCACACACACAAAAAAATCAGCGGACAGAGAAACCACAATCCATAAAAATCAGAAACAGAAATTAAGAATCCCTCGATAAGGTAAAGGAGGAGCAATAGAGGTGAAGACCTGGAGTTTAGTTCTGGCCATAAACTAACTAGAAGATTCAAGATGGGTCCCTGGGCCTTCTCATTGTTACTATATGTGAAATCAAAATTTCCAATGAGTCTGTGAAATGAGTATGAATGGAAAAACATGACGCAACATACCCATATCTCAACATCTGAAGGTGCTTCAGACAAGGTTCTACCTTCAGTCTTTAAGAATGGCAGTGGCCCACTAATTGCTTTTTAAGTGAGCAGAGCTTCCTGACACACTTCTTTTTTTTTTTTTTTTTTAAAGATTTTATTTATTTCTCAGAGAGAGAGGGGGAGAGAGAGCGAGCACAGGCAGACAGAATGGCAGACAGAGGCAGAGGGAGAAGCAGGCTCCCTGCTGAGCAAGGAGCCCGATGTGGGACTCGATTCCCAGGACGCTGGGATCATGACCTGAGCTGAAGGCAGCTGCTTAACCAACTGAGCCACCCAGGCGTCCCTCTGACACACTTCTGAAGGAAACTCTGCATTAACCAGAAACTTTACTACTACCCCCAAGCCCACTGATCTGAAGGAAAATACGCGGCTCTACTTTACCATACAGTTGGAACCAGCATTACAACTTTTGGCATCTCTCCTTGATCAACAAAATTACCATCTAGTGCGCAGTAGGCCTCTTCACTGCATTTTGGTTTAAGTTAACCAAAGTCATTTTTTTTAAATAGATAAATATCCTAATAACAGCTATCAATACCAAGTACTCAAGTCAGGTTTCTCAAGTATTCAACCACCACACAAATCAAGGCATATTTCATGGTTACAAAGATCAAGACAGTGGCAACTCACCAATCAAACATAATTATAACTATTTCTGTAACAGCTGATTTTGATAGTGAAATTAAATGAAGTATAAACTCCAACTTACTATCATCATTTTATTGGAGTAGAAAGTCACTCAATCCAACCTCTCATGATTTTTAAATGATGTATGTGAGATTAATAAACTAAAATTCACTGATATACATAAATAATGGTTAATGTTGTCCAGTGAAAACTAGTGGGGAAACGAAGGCTCAATATTAAGAAGTTTACTTTCTGTTTTTCAGAAATTCGGGAGAATATTGTGGGATGGCTAGATTAATATGCCAATAAGGCATATTATAAGGCCAATATCTGGTTTCTCTTCAAAGGGGGAAAAAGTGAATCAGGAAGGAAAAAAACAGTTTTAACTTATATATTATCCAGGACTTGTAACATAATAATATAACCATTCCCAACTGGGATGATGAGTTCACATTTTTAAAGAAATGAAGCTGAGACACCTCTTGGTAAGTGACACCTACCATGTACGAAGGTAAGGTTTTCAGTGTCCCCGGTTCAGGTCGGTGTGTAAAGGGGCCTTCGAGCACTCCTCGCTTCAGCATGTGCAGTAGCAGTTTGGCATACAGGTTCCGATTCTTCCTGCCCATTATTCCTGCACCTGTTCCTGAAGGCTCACACAGTTTTTTGATCCAGAGTGCACACCTCTGCCGTTCTAGAAATACATAAGAACCATTAGAAACTTGATTTTTCAGAAAATAAAACAGTAAAGGCCTATGAAACATCTTTTTTGGTCTAGACCAGGGGCGGCAAACGTTATCTGTAAAATGCCAGGCCGTCATTTTTGGCTGTGCTGGCCAGCCGGTCCCTGACATGACTACTTGACTCTGCCACCATAACATGAAAGCAGCCCCAGGCTACGTGTGATCAAATGGGCAGCAGTATTTTCTAATAAAACTTTAGAGAAAAGACAGCAAGCTGGTTTTGGCCCTGGGAGGCTATGGTTTGCCAACCCGTGAAAAGGTTAACTTTTTTAGTTAAATAGTAATCAGGCAAGACAAATGCCTGATCAAATGAAATATGTTCTCAAAAATAAAATCTCTGATCGCTATTGAATAATTTCTGAGAAAAATTATGCTATAAATACATCTCTAAGATAATTTTAGCTGGGCTGAAAAATCTTTCTGTAATTCTAATTATACAAACCAAAGGAGAGCTGAAATGCAATCTTACTTAAGCATTTTAAACTTACCCTAAAATTCAATCTCAAATGTTTTATTTACTAAGCTGATAAATTTCAGATTTGTAGTTGATTAATTCATGGTTTTCTTTTAACCTCTCTAAAAATAATTGAGGGCTATCAACATGTAAGTTAGCAAAATAATTATCCCTTTAAAAACTACTTTAAAAATATACATATAATCCACATAAAATGACCCATTGACTACCTTATCTGACCACTACACAGAATTATTTTCCTGTCTCATGAAAACTATTTTGAGATTAATCTTTTATCAGTTTAACTCAATTTAAGGATTATATATCTAACATAAATCATAACTCTGCTTTAATCTCTTATTTCTAAAGGTCATATTCATTTACTGTTTTACCTACAAAAATCACTCAGGCCGGATTTACCACTTTGCTTATACCAGATTTATCACTTACAGGTATGAGGGCTAACCTTTAAAGAACTTTTGTATTTTTAGCTTTGAAAATTATATAATCACAAAGCAAACTTCATGAAATACTTGGTGTATTTTGAGGGGGGGAAAAAAGTGAAACTGATAAACTTAAGAAAACACTTTTTTCAAATTATGTACTTTCTATATACCTTGTTGCAAACTGAAATCTAAATAATAACCTAATGGCCAAAATTTAGTACAATTTAGTCCATGAAAAGAATTCTTTACTCTACTTAAGGTACTGGGGAAAGCCATTATTGTTAAGTAGCATTTAGCTATAAGAAGATATACGTTTTCATCATTATTCCAGCTCTTGATTGGGATGTGAGTTCTAGAACATTCATTATGAATTAATTAATTAAAGGGCAGGATATACCAATACTGACAATGAGTCATGAACCAAAGATTACAATTAATCCAACCTTACGACCTAACATCCTTTTTTTTTTAAAGATTTTACTTATTTATTTGACAGACACATCACAAGTAGGCAGAGAGGCAGGCAGAGAGAGAGAGAGAGAAGGAAGCAGGCTCCCCGCTCAGCAGAGAGCCCGATGAGGGGCTCAATCCCAGGACCCTGGGATCATGACCTGAGCCGAAGGCAGAGGCTTTAACCCACTGAGTCACCCAGGTGCCCGAACCTAACATCCATTTTTAAAAGAAAATGAAGGGGCGCCTGGGTGGCTCAGTGGGTTAAGCCTCTGCCTTCGGCTCAGGTCATGATCCCAGGGTCCTGGGATTGAGTCCCTCATCGGGCTCTCTGCTGAGCGGGGAGCCTGCTTCCTCCTCTCTCTCTCTCTGCCTGCCTCTCTGCCTACTTGTGATATGTCTGTCAAATAAATAAGTAAAATCTTTAAAAAAATTTTTTTAAATGAAATATGAGAGACTTAATACAAATTTGTCCAAATCAGCAGATCTAAGACAAAAAAAAAAGGTAGTAAATATCAGAAAAGAACACAGTACACAGTATAGATATCATGAAATAGAAAAGAATAGAAATAGAAATACAAAAGAATAGAATAAAAAAGACCCAAAAAAAGGTAGGAAATATCAGAAAAGAACACAGTATAGATATCATGAAATAGAAATACAATTAATCAAATAATGTACAAACAATACAAATGATCATGACTGAGCCACAGGACATGAAATATGTATCTTAAAGACTAGCAAAGGGAGAATGAAGAGAACAAATGGATAGTAGTAGGCTCCTGAAAGAGGAAGCACTTCAGGGAGGAAAAAGATGCAGTCTGATGAGGCAAAAGAAGAGAGTAGAGAAAGAAGCTTAGAAGGAAGACCATGCCAAGCTATCCTAAGTAAGGCCATAGCCCCAGAATAGAAGGTGACCACAGAATGTATAACTCATACACTACATTCCCTTCTCCCAGTGCAGACCCCTGGAACAAATATCTAATATGAAGCTGCTTCCTCATTTTGAACATGGACTTGACTTATACACCTCAGGGAAACAGGGAACTTGGACAAAACATGGGTAGAAGCCAGAGTATCTTGGCGCTATTCCCCACTAACAAATGCCATTAACCTTTACAGCCTACAATGGCTTCAAGAATCATCCTGGCTCCCCAAACTCTCTCCAATTGTTCTCTGATGCCTAAGTCATCTGAAAGTCTTTGACTTGATACAAAGACTCTCATCCCATTATTAAACAGGCCAGGAAGCACAGACAAGATAGTAACAAAAACTCATTCACAATTGATTTCATTCAGTCAACCAATAAGCATACAAGATCAATAGACTCTTTTTTCTGCTTTGATAAATAAAACTGTCGGAGAACAGATGGATAGTAGTAGGCTCCTGAAAGAGGAAGCACTTCAGGGAGGAAAAAGATGCAGGAAGAAACAGCTGTAGCTAACGTTAGAGATCCACGGGCTTTAAACTCATGATGTCTGAGAGTGATATCACACTCTTTCCACAGTTTACAGATCTAGTTTACTAGATCTTCCCACAGTTTACTAGGATATTATCACTAAATTTCTATATACCCTTGAATAGCTCAAAGCACACAATTCTGCATCAGCTTAACATGAAACTGTGATTAAAGAAATTTAGCTTTTGGGGGCGCCTAGGTGGCTCAGTCAGTTGAACATCCAGCTCTTGGTTTCAACTCAGATCGTGATCTCAGGATAGTGAGATCGAGCTCCAGATCGGGCTCTGCGCTCAGCAAGGAGTCTGCTTTAGATTCTCTCTCTCCCTCTCCCCTTCCCCTTGCTCACATGCACACACTCACTCTCTAATAAATAAATCTTTCACCAAAAAAAAAGAAATTAAGCGTTCTCTTCATTGTGATAATTCACTGGTTTGAAAAGATAATATAAAGAAAAATTAATCTTAAAATCTGGTTTGCAATCATAATCTTACCTGACCTATGGGGTAATTTTAGAACAAAGGGCTTCATATCTACCACAAAGTGATCAAATTCTGCATCCAGCTTCTCCCATTTTTCTTCTTCACTTCCAATTTCCATAATTCAGTCTATAAAAGATTTAAAATTAAAATATTAAGATCTGTCTGCTGAGAACTACACAACTCTAATGAAAGAGATCAAGAAAAACTCATTAGTGTTAAATAGTGTTAAATATCCCCAGATTGACCTATAGATATGTTGCAGTCCTAATCAAAATTCCAGCAGTATTCTTTGTAAATGTGCACAAGCTGGTTCTAAAATTTATGTAAAAATGTAAAAGAGCTAGAATATCAAAAACAATTCTGGGGGGAAAAAAAAACCCACAGTTGGAGAACTCAATTATCTGATCTTAAGATGTGCTATCAAGCTAAGGAATCATGACCATGTAGTACTGGTGAGAGCATAAGACACACAGGCTCACAGGGCCGACTAGATTTCAGAAATTGACCAATGCAGGTATGGACAGCTAGTATTTGACAAAAGTGCAATTTTTGGAGAAATAACAGGTTTTATAACAGAGGTTTTAAACGCCTTAACAATTGGACATCCATATACAAAGTGAATAAATAAATCTTGGCCTAGACCTTACACTGCATACAAAAATTAAAAGAAATTAAGGCCCTAAAGTATAAAATGTAAAACTATAATACTCTTAGAAGAAAACATAGAGGAGAAAATCTTCATGACCTTGGATTAGACAAAATATCTCAGATATGATGACCAAAAGCACTCCCTATAAAAGAAAAATTATCACACTGACCTTTACCAAAATAAAAAACTGCTCTGCAAAGTACTCCATTAAGGGATTGAAAAGGTAAGCCACAGACTGGGAAAAAATATTTGTAAATCATATATCTCATAAGGGATTTATATGAAAAACATACAAAGAACTCTCAAAACTCAATCATAAGGGGAAAAAAACAACAAAAATAAGTAGGAAAAAAAAAAGAGTCTCTTTGCCAAAGAAAATGTGTAAATGACAACTAAACACATGAAAAGACGCTCGTGTCATTAACCATTAGGGAAATGCAAATTAAAATCACAATGAGATCTCACTCTACCTATTAGGACAGCTAAAATAAAAAATACCAAACAAACGATACCAAATGCTGGTGAGAACACGGAACAAGAACTCTCACGAATTTCTGGGAGGAATGCAAAATGGCACAGCCACACTGGAAAACAATTTAGCAGTTTCTTACACAGTCCAACACACCCTTACCATATATGACCCAGAAATCCCACTCTTGGGTATTTACTCAAGTGAAACAACGTCTATAATCACACAAAAACCTGAATATAAGGCTTGTAGCAGCTTTGCTCTTGGATCATCACCAAACACAGGAAATAATGCAAATGTCCCTCAGCCGGGAAACAAACTGCGGTGCATCCGCCCAACGGAGGGAGGGCCCAGCAGCTGAAAGCGACCAACTACTAACATACAGGGCATGGATAACCCCCAAATGTATTGCGCGGAGTGAAAGAAACCATCCTCAAAGGGCTATCTACTCAAGCTATCCATTTGTATGACATTCTAGAAAAGGCGAACAGTAGGAGTATAGAGAACAGATCAGCGGTTCACAGGGGTTAGCAGTTGGGGGACAGGCTGAATACAAAGAAGTGGCACAAGGGAAGGAGCTGGGGTGTTGGAAATTGTTCTGTTTACTGTCTGCACAGGAGGTTATAAGACCCTATTCTATGCATGTGTAGTAGTTCAGTGAACTGTATACCAAAAAAGTGATTTTTAACTGTACATTCAAAATTTTTAATTCCCCTCAAAAAAACCTTAACATTAGTCCTCGCATTTCTTCCAAATTGGCAAGAAAAACACTACCTATAAGAAGGTGAATCCCAAAAGTCAATAGGTTTTGAAGAAATTCCTTAAGTTAGAAATCCGCACACTTTCCTCAGCAAGACCGCGCTCCCGCGCCGCCCGCCTTCATTCCCTCAGGAAGGGGCTGGGGAGAAAGATGGCGCTGCCTGCAGTCAGACAGCTTCCCACCTTACCGAGCCCGCCACGTGTCTTTCCCTAGTTCCTCCTCCACAAAGCAGCTTAAAAGCTGCTCAAAGCCCCTCAAACTGCTCTTGTCTCCCCTCACTCTCAATTTTAAAAAAATCTTACCTCCTCTTTCATGGGAAAAATAATCCAGTGGTGACACCCCGAATCCTCTTCCCTCCACCTCTCGGCTTACCTCTAAGAGAACAGAATACCTCCTTCCCTCCTTTGCTTCTGTGTCTGAAGCATTAACTGTCGTCTCTAATGCCAGGATTTCCATCACCTCTCAGTTACCTCCTCGTGGGTCCAAACTTTCCATCCCCATGGCCTCCGCCCCCTCCACTGTTCCCACTCTCTAAACCCCCCTCAAGCCAATATAGCAACAAATACTCAGAAATGTCTCCAGACCTGCTGGTGTCTCGCTTCTCACTGTCACCAGCTCCGAGAAAGCCCTTCCCACCACTCCCTTGCCCTCCTCCAGCCGACCTCCCCACCGTCTGGTTTCCCTACTTCAGTCACTGGTCCCAGAGTAAGTTCCCTAAGTGCAAAGCTAAGCATATCACTCTCTATTTAAGAATCTCTCTTGACCTACTGCATCAACATATACCCAAACCCAAAGTTGGGCCTACGAGTGCCTTTGCATTTGAGCCCACCTCTCACCTCTCTGCCTAATTCTTCTACCCACCAAGGGCCACATCCCTGCCCGTGACCTCTGCGCCATTCTTGCAACACTCCAAGCCCTGACATGATTCCACATCCTCTTCACAGGGGGTTCCCTCTGCCCGCAGTCAGGAAAATGCAGCCCAAATGGCGCTTCAGAGAAAATCCTGCCCCACTCGGCCCAGACTCCTGTGTTCCCTTCTCCGTGTGCACTGATCACATGTGTGGCGCGGCACTCACTGTGCCATTATTTTTCGTAAATCTCTGTTCGTTTTTTACATGTCTTCCACCATCTGTGAGATGCTCCTGGAAGGCAGGGCCCATGACGTACACGTCTTGGTAGGTACCTGGCACATTATGTGGCACCTTATTAGAAGCTCAAGAACTGACTGGTACATAAATACTAACAATACAGAATAATGTCCCACTTTAAAGTGAGACTAATAATTCTTTTAGAATATTCTGTTGCAAGTACCAAATAGATCTTCTAGAATAGAAATAGTACATGGCCTTAATTCTTATTTACCATAACTGGTCATCCTACCTGGTGCATCACAGTAGAAGAAACATATTTTCAAATGTAAGACATGGTTAAGTCAAATTTTATTTAAATGCATGTTCTGATTGGTTAGTTGGCTTGGGGGTGTTTGGTTGGTCATCTGGCATTCCTACACTAACTAATGGCATTCCTGTATAATTACACCTGTTAAGGTACTTGGTAGCAGAGGGCTATGTTACTACTGCAGGATATTAGATCATAAAGCTAAAAAGTAACTATTAAAATGGATGAAAACACAAATAGAACCTCCCAAACTCACAATTTTAAGCACCACTCTAGCCTAGGAGTACTCCCAGACTGAAACAGTGCAACCTGCACAGATGCTCAAACATTTGCCTGAGAACACCCATAGATAAAGCTAAAACAAAAAGATTTCTAATAATCACTAATTCACAATAAATCCTTTGACACACACAGGAGATGTTAGTGTTTAATATTAGGGAAAACTAAAACTCAACAGCTGAAATACTGCCTCAAAGTCATGAAATTAAGCACAAAGCTCAGATTAAAATTCTGAAATCCCTAGCTCTCAGATCCATTATATCTGACCTCTTGGGCATTTACATAAACATCAGAGACATCTCCAACTAATAAAGACATATTTTGAAAAGCAGAAAGGCAATCACTATAATGACACAATAGTGGAGTACACTTTTTTTAAAAACTCAATCAAGGGTCAATGTGATATTGGGAAAAAGCTAAAAATCTACATCTCCTTATCCTTTACTTATTTGCCAACAAAATTAAGAAATGCAAAAAGGAAAAAATTAAGTTATCATTTCAAACCTTCAAGGAATTCTTGCTACCCAAATTACATCTTGTAAACAAACTATTATCTACGTAGTTCCAGCTAGGCAAAAAGGTTGATCACTACTTAAAACTGTATTTCAGTATGTCTCATGTGCCTACCCAATCACATAAATTACTTTAAAAGCAAAAAAAAGAACTCAGTTGGGTCACTCTTGCTTATGGTAATAATCTATATTTGACCACGTCTTTTATTTAACTCACTGGCATTGACTTTTTTTAAACCTATTTACATGTGGACACCTATTAAATGGGCTAAGACCTTCTCAAGGTGCTTAGCCTCCACAGGCATCGGCAAAGCAGATGCAAGCCACCCATATTAAAAGGCCTTGGGAGAAAAGAAGCCACACTGCCAAAGAATACACCTCGGCCAAACACAATAAACAAACTCCTGGAAGTTGCAAAAATCAGTTTTCCTCAAACCATTATTTTAAACGCATGGTGAGTCATTCCAGAAAACTTGACCTGCGTCCCTCGGTAAATCAGAAGTTTTACAGGTGCACGTGATGCTTGGACAGTTACCAGAGCACGGACTAGGACTTCCCCGACGGTGCCAGCAGCATGCTGTGCGCTTTACAAACGGTTCCCAGTCATCGCCCTGGGAGACCGGCCCTCTTTCATGGCCATTTCCCCAGGGAGGAAGTCGAGGCTCAGCGGCATGGAGTGACTGCCCTAGAGTCAGTCTCACGGAAAGTGGCAGCTGGGCCTGGACACTGTGTGCCCGCCGTCGTGCGCGCCAGACTGCAGCCTGGCCACCACGCAGAGGCCCCTGTCACTCCGTTCGCCTTCTGTACCTTATTTTTACTCATCTCTGAATATAATGGACAAATGCTAAAACAGCCACACAAGGATCAGAACAAAAGCTGTTCGTCTGCACCGGTGCTGTTCTCCTGAACCCCGGACCTCGGGGACACTCGGTGTCCCCCGCACGCACGCCGTGGCGCCGGGCCAGGCCATTCCGAGGACTCGGGCGTCGGGACTGTCGCCCATACGGGAGCCAGCACACCCGTCCGGCCCTAACTCCGGGGTCGCCCATCCTGTCCTCGGAGGAACTTCCCGTGTCTCAGCGGCCAGCGGGCGCGGGGCGGGGGGCTGCGAGCCCGCGAGGCCGCGGCCGCTCGCCTGCCCTGTGCAGGACACAGATTTCTCCTCCCCAGCACCAACCTTGCGGTCCGACCTCGGGACCGCGTCCTGCCGACCAGCTCCATCCATCTAGCAAACTTTACCCAGAACTTTCCGGGAATGGGTTTCACCCCCAAGTGGAATCGCAGCGGTCCGCGCCCCGACGCCCCAGCCCCACCCTCAATACCCCCCCTCACCCTCACCCTCACCCCCCAGCCGGGCGCGCGCCCCACAGGCCTTGCGAACGGGCCCGGGGCCTGCGGGGCGACGCCCCTCCCCGAACGGGCCCGCACGGAGGGGCGGCCGCCCTCCCGCGCAAAATTCCACTCGAGAACCCGGGTGTAGGGTCGGGGCGGGGAAATTCGGGAAGTCGAGAACCTGGCGCCCCTACATGCAAGCGTTCCGGTCGGCCGCGCCGCCGCCGCCACCTCCGCCACAGAAAAAACGGTTTCAAATCCTTGCGGGCCGCGGCGGTCGCCGCCGCCCTAGCAGCCCAGGGGCGGGGACTTCCGCGCCCTCATTCCCCGCCCCCTTCCCACCCCGCCGCTCGCGACCTGCGCGCGGCGCCGTTGCCATGGCGACGCTCCCGGCAATTCGGAGGCGGGACTTCCGTACTCGTTCCCTCCAGATCCCGGTGAGCGCGCCGGGCGCTGTTGCCATGGCGACGTTCCCGGGTGTCGCGCAGCCTCCAAGCTGGCTGAGCAGCCTGATGGTACGTAGGCAGAGGTTCCCAAGGTAACACGATCGCTGTCGGCACACTGCTCTCCTGGGTCATCCAGCGAGGAGAGTCTCTTGTGAACATTTTAGGTGTTGTAGAGAAGAAACAGGTAAAGGGTAAAAAGAAATAGAATAGCTGGAGGGGTGTTCACAGAAGGGTGTGCCCATGTGGACAGACGTCATTGAGTCTACAGAAGTGAGAATGTACTGCCTGGTATCTCAGAAGTGGGAACCAAAGGTGAATGATGAGGTCGGATTAAAGGGGGAAAGTGAGCATTAGCTTGTTTTTTGTTTTGTTTTGTTTTGGTTTTTGGTTTTGGTTTTTGGTTTTTTGCATTCAGAACTCTCCGAGGTCTAAAGAAACTGGGCCCCAAATTCTGAGGATGCTGAAATAAAATAAAGGGTTTTGTGTTTACCAGTCCTGTGTAGAATAGCAAGATCCAGTGGGAAAATGTAATTTGTTTTACTCCCAGGAAGTCTCAAGCACCTCAACGGCAGTCTCCATGTCTGCGTTGCTATGTTGTGATATTTTTTGGTCTTCTATTACATTTCTGGAAGAGCTCTGAAGTATATTTATCCAAATACCAGGCAGAAACAAAATTTAAATTGTAAAAACACTCACTTAAGTGAAATTCAGTTTACCACTGTTTCTCATCTAATTTCACAACAGGATTTCTTCTGCAGTATCCGCGATACACTCAGTGTGATGCCAAATCTAACATAAGCACAGCTTGAAGCAACTTTTCAGTTTTTCCATAAAGAAAATAGAAGATTCATTCATTTGTAACTCGTTACTTTCAAGCTTCCAGAGGGAAATCGTATTCTCTCCAAGGTGCTTTTTCAAACTCATCCTACCAGAAATAAGCATCAACAGTTCTTCATTGTTTCCATGACAAATTATAAAGGCTAAAGGAAGGAAACTGAAATGCTTTAGAAATTAGTTTTCCAAAGCATATTTCCAAAGCATGTTTATGGCTAAAGAATGATCAGTCATCCAGATCATTTGCAATGAGATTCAGGGATGCAAAACCCATGCAAGCAATTAACTGCAAGAATTTGACCACTCAGTGAAGTTCGAAATATATAACCACATTGAAGGGAGAACGTGAAATGAGTTTTTGACAATTGATGTCTAAATGAAATGAGCAAAAAAAAAGGAAGGTGAAAAAAGAGATCAAAGGTAAAAATAAAGTCAAGTTCATCTGAGCAGAAATAATTGCAGGAAAAATATGATTGAAAGTAAAAAGTCATTACTAAAAAAAATTAAGAAAGTAGACTTCTTAAGTATTTTCCCTAAATAAGTGAAAGAAGGTAAGAAGATAAGAAAATCTCCCTTTCCACTTTTAAGAACTATGAGACTGCCAATTTTTTCATTTAAAAAGTATATTGGGGGTGCCTGGGTGGCTCCGTGGATTAAAGCCTTTGCCTTCAGCTTGGGTCATGATCCCAGGGTCCTGGGATTGAGCCCCGCATTGGGCTCTCTGCTCCGCAGGGAGTCTGCTTCCTCCTCTCTCTCTCTGCCTGCCTCTTGCCTACTTGTGATCTCTGTCTGTCAAATAAATAAAATCTTAAAAAAAAAAAAAAGTATATTGACCCTTGAACAACATGGGTTGGAACTGCCTGGGTCCACTTATACACCAATTTTTTCCCATAAATAACAACAGTATAGTCCTGTAAATGTTTTTTTTCTTTCCTTATGATTTTCTTATCTCTGCCTTACTTTATTGTGAGGATACAGTAAATGATACATGTAACACACAAAATATGTATTAATCAATTATTCGTGTTATCAGTAAGACTTCTGGTCAAAATTGACTATTAGTAGTTAGGTTTTGGGAGAGTTAAAAATTACACATGGCTTTTCAACATGGATAATCCCTATGTTGTTCAAGTGTCAACTGTACATACATATATATTTATGCAGACGAAAATATTGTTATGATATGCATGGAGGTTATTAGTGTCATTTATGTTATAAATATGAAGCTGGGATACCAGTTTGAGACTAAGCTGCGTTTCTCTTGGGATTTAAGCCTATATACATCTTAGTGAGCAGTCTGGTGGAAAATATAAAGAATCTCTTTACATGAGAATCAAGGAACTGCTAGGAAGTAACTCATCCTAAGAGATGGTGAGCAGGTCTGGTTCCATGACGATAAAAAAATTTGAAGAGAAAGGCTATTCTCCATAAAGCACAGTGCTGGCCTTGGAATGGCTTCCAGTTCTCCTCCTGTTGTTGTAACAGAGTCATTCCTAATCTTTAGAGGTAAGGAACATCCTTCGAAAATATTAAAAATGTATAACCTTCCTTCCTTCCTCCTTCACCATCAAATGCCCCCATGCCCCACAATATGGATACAAATCAAAGGGTTTCCAGAATTTCTGAAGCCCATCCATAGAATCTAGGTTAAGAACTCCTGGGTGTGGATTGATTACCCATTTAACCATTGAGAACAGAAGCCATAACCGGCATTTGTGAATGTAATTTCTGAAGGTAGCACACTCAGTACAGACAACATTGCCCCTAGTGTGGGCGCCAGCAACCTCAAGGCAGCATCAGTGAAAATTAGCACCAGGAACACCTTCATCAAGCATCAGAGACAAGAAGTGAGAATAACAGCATCCTCATAGCTACGGGCACTTAGAGAAAAATAAATGATGCAAGCCTATGATAGTTTAGTAACATACACAGCATGCATGAGACCCACCCTAGGAACCTTCATTAATATTTGGGAAGAAATGGCGAGAATCAGAGTTCACTCAGGGACCTCAAGGGTGAAGACAGATAAATACTCTTTTGTGACTGCTGCAATATGGCCCCAAGCTTATGTGGCCTGAAAAATAGAGCTTCACATAAACCTTTTAAGGCCAAACACCTAGGGCAACCAACTAATAGGACTTCTGTGTCTGGTTTTCTTACAATGCATGATAATTTTCAGCTGAAAATGTATTTATTGAATGCTACTAGGTGTCAGTGAACATCTAGTATGTATCTACAGGGAATGTTTCCTCTACCAGGAATGTTCTAACACCTTGCTCTTCACCTCGGCTTAAATGTCACTTACTCAATCCTTCATCGATTCTTAATGCACCCATTATTCTCTTTCAAAGCCCCTGTTCCTTCTCTTCATTGCATTTATCAAAATTTGTAATCAATTATTCACTAAACTAGCAATCTTTCTCAAATGTTTGTAGGATCCACAAGGAGAGGAACCATATATGCTGTGTTTATCATTGGAGACCCAGCACCTTGCAGAATACCTGCCACTTACAGACAATCTGTAAATGTTTATCAGTCAAAGAATGAAGGCAGACGGGTCTTTTGAGCCTTTCTCTGCACCTGTGGTGGAACATGGCCACCCTTAACTTCCTAGTTTACAAAGCTTTCATTCAAGAGGCCCCGGAAGACTAACTGTTCTGAATCCAAACTTCTTCCTGGGAGAGTGCACTTGATTGGTCTAATTTGAATCAAGGAAGAACACTTAATCAGATCAGGTGTGGTCAGGAAATGGGGCATCCCGCTGTATTAACGTGACATTTTAGTAGCTCACCTTTGTGCTGAAGGACAAGGATCAGGATTCCTTTCTCAGAGAAGGGGACTTCACAAATGGTTCCAGCTTCAACAAAGCTTCAGGAGTTTGAAAACAAAGATGAGTTTCCACCCTCCAAAAGTTTAACGTATAGTAGGAGGTAATAAGACAAACACCAAATAACCATATTTGGAATCAGATTACATCACCTGGCTTGAAAGGTATATAAAAAGTATGTTATGGGAATAGAGGGGAGATAAAGCAAACACTATATAGTCATTATAAAGTCAGGATAAGAAAATATATACCCAACCTTGTTTTAGCTCCAGCGTTAGAAACCGGATTGAAATTGAAACATTATCATTGAAAATATTGTTTCCAAAAATACCTATTATTTTCTATCAGCTACAAGTGACTTAAATGAAAGAAGTTTGTTTCAAAAACTAGTAATATTTAACCTCAATTTTTAAAAAACCAAGGGTAACACAGTCGATAATAGAATATGAACATGATAGTAAAAACATGACCATAAGCGGTGCCTGGGTGGCTTGGTGGGTTAAAGCCCCTGCCTTCAGCTCAGGTCATGATCCCAGGACCCTAGGATCTAGCCCCGCATCGGGCTCTCTGCTCAGCAGGGAGCCTGCTTCCTCCTCTCTCTCTGTCTGCCTCTCTGCCTACTTGTGATCTGTCAAATAAATAAATAAAATCTTTAAATTAAAAAAAAAAAAACGCAACTTACAATTTCCTAAAGGCATTCTTGTGATACCTTAATTGCCTTAAAGAGTCATATCGAAAGTAGAAGTCTGCACTAATAAATACTAAAAGTGCATTACAAAATATGATGATTCTATTTTACATACGTGCCAGACACACAAAGAAAGGAAAACATGTAAGAATACAAATCAAATGTGGCCAGTGATTCTCTAGGTGAAGTGATTAAACATATTTTAAGTTCTGCTTTGCTTTCTAAATAGCCTCAAATCTCTCCAAAAATAGCACTCTTTTGGGAAAATGGACTCAGACCCAAAATTTTGAAATTTACTCTATTTTTCCTCTAAAATTTTTTTGAGTCAGGGCTTCAAGAGCTTCAATGTGAATTTGTCCACTATTTGGAAAGACTGTGAATAATAAACATATAAAAGAGAAAGTACAATACCTAAGAACAAATGTTAGTGACTTTGGATCACTTCAGTGGACTATCAGGCAGTTATCCCCACTTACTAGCAAGAATAATAGGGGCGCCTGAGTGGCTCAGTCCGTTAAGCATCTGCCTTTGGCTCAAGTCAGGATCCCAGGGTCCTGGGATTGAGTCCTGCATCTGGCTCCTTGCTCAGTCGGGAGACTGCTTCTCCTTCTGCCTCTGCCTCTCCCCCTGCTCATTCTCTTTTTCTCTGTCTCTCAAATAAATAAATAAAATATTTTAAAAATGATAATAATAAATCAAAAGTTACCTATAAAGAGAAATGAAATGTTTTTTCTAGATGGAGATTTTTGAATTGTTTTTTAAATCAGATTACAAAATTTTAGTGCTATTATACGGAAATTGGAAGACACTGAAAGGTTTCAAGAAGAAAATAAAAATTATGTATAATTCTACCATTAAAGAATAACCACTATTAATAATTGCATATATTTCCTCAAATTGTATGTGTGTGTGTGTGTGCATGTGTAATTGCTCTACTGTCTACTTATTGCTCCATCATTTGGATCCAACAAAATTTGCTTAATTTTTCTTCCATGATTGGACATGTAAGTTATTAGCAATTTTTTACTCTTATAAATAATGTTACAATAAATATCTTTAAATATATGCACCTTGGTTGAAGTTTCAGCTATCTCCATAAAAGATATTCCAATGAGCATAAAAAATTAAGGCTTTTGATCAGTATTGTCAAATTTCTTTCTAGGAGTGTTTTGCAAATTTCCAGTCCCACCCAATGGTCCCTGAGAGAGGCTATCTCACATTAACAATTTTTCTAATCTGTGCTAACTGTATATTAAAAACAGTCCTCTTTAATTTGCCTTTTCCACTCTTAGAAAAATTGAAATATTTTTAAAATCTCTATTAGTTTTTTTTTCTTTTTATTCATTTGCAAAGGACCCCTTTAGCCCTTTGCCCATTTTTCTAGAATTTGACATGAGGTCCGTAACTTCCATATTTTGATTTATCGTTTCAAAACCAATAATGCCTCTGCACACAGTACTTAGCATGAGCTGAGAATCTAACTACTCAAGTTTCAGTTGATTCACCATTTTGCATTATCAAGATACTCTGTATTATTAGAGTGAAATAAATGAATGAATCTCAGCTATCTAAATGGAAAGCAATTTACAAATACCAAGAATGATTATTATTATGTAAACACATTAGAGGTCGATATCACAATAATCCTACAGCCAGCAAATTCCTTAAATTGGATAGGAAATGATTCAGAACTTCCTATTTTCAGGTCATAAAATAGAAATCGTAAGACAAAAGATAGATGCAGTGTAAAGAGAGCAGGAACAGAATTGCGAGGCATTATTTTCTTTTCTTCACTACTAAGAAAAAAAGAAGAAAAAGAGTTACCACCTTTATTACAGTGATGCTGGATTCCATCCTTACGCCAGAAGTAAGCTGCATCTGGCGTTTGATCCCTGTCCCTGTGGCTTGCTCTATCCTGCCCTCTTGGACGAGCCATAAGGGAGCTATCAACAGAGAGACACCGGCTCCTCTCCCCTTCAGAAATACGCATATTCCCCAGCCAGCGTGCTTACACGCTGGCAACCACCTGCCAGGAAATCTCTCCACGAATGTTCCAGCACTTCTCCCAAAGCTGTGAAATTCTAACTTTAGATTGCCATCATTTTGACAAACCACCAGGAAAATTAATCGCTAAATTAGCAGCGTGAGAGTGGTAGGAAAGACGTAGTTCTGAAGTTTGGGTAACTGTCACTAGCTTTGTGACTCTGATAAACGAAGTGACATAACCTCCCCGAGCTTGAGTTTCTTTACCTTCCCAATGGTATAACTGGGAAAATAAAAATAACAAAGGTGAGATACACGGAAAGTTGCCTGATGCTTGACCCTAGGAGACTTGGTTATCTTCTTTCATTCATTGCCAACTGTTCTCGCAAACACTTTTGAAAGTAAGAGATGCCACTGGGAGGCAGCATTTGCCCACAAAGAACTATTTCTCTCACACGCCCACACATTTGTGCACAAGCATACATTGCATAGTTACACACACACACACACACACACACGTTCATGTCGACTCATATGTCGCACACTCACACACACACTTGCACACATCCCAGGTGATTTTCTTTTCTTTTTCTGTTTCTTGTATCTTTTCCATCTTTCACTTAGGGATTAAGGTAGGGAATGATCCTCAGGGTACATGAGAAATTTCGCTGATGAATATTTGTCACTGAGTTTGGGGCCTCAGAAATGAGACCCTGTATATTGAAAGACTGGTCAATGCCTTAGAAATGAGAGAAGTCATTTTTGATACTCTAAACCCCTGACAAATACATAGGACAGTGTGAGAGAAAAGCTAAAACATGGACACCTTTGCATGGAGAAATCTAACCAGCCATCATCCAAGAGAAGAAAGCTGGGCGTTAGGAGGCACAGTTGGGGACCTCCTTGTCTTGAGAGAAGTCCTCCTTGGCCATATGTAGCTTATAGTGTTGGTGGGGTCTGCTGTTGCTAGTTAATTTCTATCACATAACATGGGAAGATGAATTCAATGATGCTAAAATATAGGATGATAACCGGCTCCTTAACCATAGTTTCACTCTTTCTCTGTCTGACCCTGTGGGAGGCGGAAGGAGGCACTTCCTGCTCTGTCAGCACTGCACACCTACTAGGGAGGGGATAGCTGAATTTTAATGCTGGGTGACCTGATGACCAAAGCTTTTAAGAAGAAAAGCATTTGGGAAAGACAATCTACCTGTGTCGCTAAATGGACCACATAATCATGAAATGGAGGGCTGAACTGGGCAGTTTCTACTGACTGGGCCTTCTAATCCAAATTGCCAAAGTAGCAGATTTTTCTTTCTATAAAAATATCATTAAATTAGAAGACTCGGGACTATGGCTTAAGCTTTAAAGTCTACTCTGATTAATTTTTCAGGGACCCAAGCCTATCCAGAAGCCTGAAATGCCTTCCATTGGAAAAAAAAAATGGTGCAAAACGCCATCCTCAACAAACCTACAATGTTCTAGGAGCTTCTTTGTGGAGCAGGTTAAGGGCATAGGAGGTAAAGAGATGCTGTAGGTTGAACATAGGAGTTCTGGGCTCAGGAAACTGGCACTATGAACACCTGATCTTACCAAACAACAGACATGAAGGTCCAGTTATCAAGAGAGTGTGGTATTGGCAAAATAATAGACAAATAGATCAATGGAACAGAACAGGGAGCCCAGAAATAGACCAAGGTAAACTTGGGGTGATATGTCAGTGTAGGTTTCACTTTGGCTAAAAATGTACCACTTCGGTAAGTGATGCAGATAACAGCTAGGCTCTGCGTGTGTGAGGATGGGCAGTGTGTGCGAAACCTCTGCACTTTCTTCTCAGTTTTGTTGTAAACCTACAACTACTCTAAAGAAATAATAAAGCATTAAAAAATAAAAGGTATAATAATTTTAAATATACAATATATGTTCTTGTTCTGTTTTCTTTGTTGCATGTGGGTTTTTTTCTTTTTATGTTGTTTACGTCCTTTCAACATCAAGATGTTCCAAATCTTTCCTGAAAGGAGGCATAGTAGGACATACACGGTGTGAAAATATTGAAAACCTTTTACACCAGTTGATAGATAGCTGTTGCCCCAAATCTCTGAGTACCAACCACGAGGCCAACAGCTCTTCCCATAAGACCTTGTGCCTTACTTTCACCAGTCTAACTGAAGGGTAACACCTCATACATCGGGAGGCTTTCAGCCCCAACACCCCACCCCAGCCCCCACTCCAAGACAGCCATCCATTCTGATTGTCCCATATCCTACTGGTTATACCCTTGAGATGGGTGGTAATACTTAAGTAAATAATCCCTCATTGGGTATGTTTGTTCATTGGGTATAAACTAGACTATAGAACTTCAAAAATTCTGGATTATGTCTCAGTTGATCCAAGTAGGTAATGGCCTCGTGAAAGAACAGGAAAGCTTAATTGTGAGTCTTTATTAAAAAGAGGCCCTCAGAGATAGAGCAAAAGGCCTTGAAGCTCAGGTCGGCATTAGAAAGTCCCCCAATAACCACTCACCAAATAAAGAAAATCACTGACATTCATGGCTCCATAGTCCCGTTCAAGTGAGCTGAGGGACAGTGAGCAATTTAAAATTTTTTCCTATGTATTTTTAAAATTTTGAAATAATAAAATTAATCAGGAAAACATTTGTAACAAAAAGGAGGATAATAGAAAAACATGTTCTCTCCTTTTCTGGATCAAACCTTGCTATCACGTCTGGAGCAAAAGGAGATGCTCTAAAATTTTTACTGCTGTCTTTTCATTCTTAGTCCTGTTACACGGGATGGGGGGGAGGGTCTCTTTTATTTTTTTATTTTTTATTTTAAGGATTTTACTTATTTATTTATTTTTAGAGAGAGATATTAGGAGGAGGGGAGGAACAGAGGAAGAGAGAGAAAGAGACTTGTGCCGAGTGTGGAGCAGGTCTCTATCTCACGACCCCTGAGATCATGACCTGAGCCAAAATGAAGAGTCAGACACCGAATGAGCCACCCAGGTACCCTGGGAGGTTCATTTAAAAAATAGTATGTAAGAAGTAAAAGGAAACAGTGGGTGTAAAGTTTTGTGCTAAGAGAGGAAGTCCAGAGCAGAAGGCTCTTTTGCTCAGCAAAATCCCCAAATAGGGCTTTTTGGTTTACAAAGAGGGGGTATCAAGTGGTCTCAAACCCAAACCCAAAGACCCAGAGAGGGAAAGACCATACAGAAAGGAAAGATTGAGGAAGAAAAGTAAAACTTTTTTAAGGTTAAGTAATGGAAATGTGGAGCTTTTGAATGACCACCTTGGGGGTGGGGGCAGAGAAATATCTTGGAAGAGAGCTCTGGCCCCCACCCACAGCAAGCAGGTCAAACCCTAATGAAAAAGCATCAGTGAGGGAATTTTGGGGAGACAGATTTCAAGAGTAGTGACAGGACTTATTTGTAGAGCTGGCAAAGAGAAACACCTTTTTCTAGTACTTTTATAAAAAAGAGGAATATAAGAAATTAAAAATAATTAAAAATTAAAATAAATTAAAACAAAATAAAAACAAAAAGAGGGAGAAAAAGACAGGGCAGTAGCTGGAAAAAGATGTCAGACAATAGGAAGGGTTTTTGTAAAGGGTGATATTACCGTATATTTCTACACTGATAGAAATGGTCCAATAGGAAGAAAAAAAAAATAAAAACGGAAGATCACTCGTGGCAGGAGCAAAATCCTTAAGTGGGAGAGAGAAGATGGGATCCAGTGCATATGGTTTGCCCCTAGATGGAAACTGAGTTTATCCACTGCAACAAGACAGAAGGCAGAGAATCTGGTACAGGTACTAGTAAGTTGACAGATTTGGTCATGGGAAGATTTTTTATTTTATTTATTTTTAAAAAAAATTTGTTTAGAGACAGCATGTACCAGTGAGGGGAGAGAGAGACCCTCCAGCAGACTCCCTGCTGGGGTTCGATTTCCCCAACCCTGAGATTACATAACTTGTGCCAAATCAAGAGTTGCTTAACCCACTGAGCCACCCAGGCGCCCTATAGAAAGGTCTTTTAAATGGTCTTTTCTATTTTCTTGGTGCAAGAAGAGGAAGATTATCAGATGAGGGTGAGGGGAGAGAAGGTGGCTTGAGGAGGGTTGAGAAGAGAAGTAGCCACCTTGGAGAAGAGGGGAGTGCACAAATTAGAGAAATACGGTAAGACTGCCAGGCAGAGCTGAGGGCTCGTGTGATGGTTCTCGGGACCATTCTATGAAAAATACTGCAGTTGGTTAAGGTGAAATTATTTGAGTAGAGCCAGGGAGACCTAACTAGGTTACCTGGGTAATTATGTACCCTTCCTATTCCACATCACGAAACGGCCAAGTTCCAAGTGTCTGGGTTTCTTAACCAACTAACATAACTAAAAGGAAGCTACCACGCTGCAGCGAGAAATGGAATAAATTCAGTCACTTTATTTTTCCACTTCTTTCATGCTCCTTGGACAAACACTGATTCAAGTGTGCCATTTAATTTTGAATCTGAAAACCAGTTTAGCACGGTTTTACATCTGATGCATCGGTTTTCCAGAAAGCCAGAGAGCTGTGTTCTGTTCGGAAAGAGAAAGAGAAAGACTCTAAGAGAAATGATCATTTCTTAAATTTGCTAAGTGCCTAAGCCAAATCAAATAGAATTTACCAACGGGTGGGAAAATTTAATTATATGAATAAAACCATGGACTGTGAGGTTTCAGTGATAGGAGAAAACATCAGAGAAATGATAAGGCACTCATTTCCAAGAGAGAAAATAAAAGGTTCTGTCTAATTCTGACAGTCAAGATTTAAAAAAAAAAAAAAAAAAAAAAACCAACTGTATCAGCCTTTTATTTATTCTCGATGCACTAACAGTGCCATATCTGTCTGAAGACTGTAAGGAACAATGGCCTGAAGAAATACATCAACAAAACTCAGCTTGGTTTTTTAAAATTATCCTCTTCTAATATTTTGTGCACTGATTTGAATGAGGCTACAGGTGCTCTGTCAATTTCAGTATTTAATATCTGCCTGGGGGGTCTGCTATATTTGAAACAATAACAATTTATCCAGTGCATTTCTAACCATTAGTGATTATAATAACTATCATTGTTTGAGCACTTCCTCTGTGGCATGGATCATATTTCTGGTAAACAAACCTATGAAGTAGGTGATATTTTCATCCCCTTTTCTGTCTCTAGCTAGTCATTTCTCAAACCCCTCATCTTCTCTAACCTGCCTGCCCAGTATACGGCTGTCAGCGTTCTTGGAACTTTTTTTTTTTTTTAAGATTTTATTTATTTGGGCGCCTGGGTGGCTCAGTGGGCTAAGTCGCTGCCTTCGGCTCAGGTCATGATCTCAGGGTCCTGGGATCGAGTCCCACATCAGGCTCTCTGCTCAGCAGGGGGCCTGCTTCCCTTCCTCTCTCTCTGTGATCTCTTCCCTTCCTCTCTCCTACTGTGATCTCTCTCTGTCAAATAAATAAATAAAATCTTTAAAAAAAAAAAAAAAAGATTTTATTTATTTATTTGTCAGAGAGAGAGAGCACAAGCAGCGGGAACAGCAGGCAGCAGGAGAAGTATTTTCCCCGCTGAGCAGGGAGTCTGATGTGGGGCTGGATCCCAGGACCCTGGAATCATGATCTGAGCCAAAGGCAGAAACTAAGCCACCCAGGCATCCCTCTTGGATCCCACTTCTAAACTAAGAGGCAATAGTGCCTTCAGCCTCTGGTTCATTCTTCCTTCATAGTACAAAGCTATTTAAGCCCTAAACCTGAAAATTTAAAAATTTGGCAGTTCTAAATGCTGATCATTGTATACTTCTTGATCTCACACAAACATAACCTCATCCTCCTTGAAGTATTTTGCTCTAATGAATACTTTGCCCTAATGAAGACTTTTCAAAGTCCAGGAATTGCTGAAGAAAGAGGAAAAAATGTTAGAAGATCTATAAACTAATCACCATTACCATGAGCTACTTTGTAATTGGGGTGAGTTTTCTGTAATTTGGGACCAAGGGGTAGTAAATATTATTTTTTTTTAAATCCCCAACTTTTTTTAAAGTTTTTAAAAAATTTATTTATTTGACAGACAGAGATCACAAGTAGGCAGAGAGTCAGGCAGAGAGGGGGAAGCAGGCTCGATCCCAGGACCCTGGGATCATGACCTGAGCTGAAGGCAGAGGCTTTAACCCACTGAGTCACCCAGGCACCCCAAGTAAATATTATTATTATTCAATACTCCATGCAATATTATTTTTTGAGCTTAATCTAGAATTATGCAAGATGGCATAATTCATCTCAGTATTCACTGAATAAAACTGCAACCCTGAGCTTTAAGGAAAAGAATTGGAAAGGAAAATGTTAATGCAAGTGGAGAAAATGAATCAATTTATTGCTTTATCTCACTGTTTTCTCCTGCTCCCCTGCTCTTTTTAAAAATCTGGTGGCCAGGGGCAACTGGGTAGCTCAGTCAGTGAAGCATCTGCTTTCAGCTCAGGTTATGATTCCTGGGTCCTGGGATAGAGTTCCCCATCCAGCTCCCTGCTCAGCAGGGAGCCTGCTTCCCCCTCTCTCTCTGCCTGCCTCTCTGCCTACTTGTGATCTCTCTCTCTCTTTGTAAAATAATAAATAAAATATTAAAAAAAAAAAAGGAAAGAAAATCCAGAGGCCAAACTCACATGGCTTCTTGTAATCATATGTAATTAAAGTACTTCCTATGGTGAGAGGCAAGAGAGAATCCCAGCTAAAATCACCAGGGTCGGACTCACCCTTGAAGCACTTGGGGATTTCAATGGTGCCATCGATGCACTGAGCATCCTCTGTATAGCTACACTTCTTTTCCTTATTCTTGCAGAAGAACGAAACTTTTTCACCATGCAGCATTCCATTCTTGAATTTGTCTTGAAGCTTTACTTTCTGTCCTTGGTACAGCACTGTTGCTTTTTTAACAGATAATTTACAAGAAGCTGAAAGACACAATATTCGTGGTCAAGACTTGGGAGTTCAGTGAGTCTTCCTTAAGGACAATGTAGCAGTTGAATCAGTAGTTGAGTATGCTTCAAACACATTGCTCAAGACAGGAAGATTCCAAGAATGTTCATAGTGAGTAACGTCAGTGTCATGGCCAATAGAAGTTCTTTATCCATGGAACCATTAATCATGGCTTCCAAGACGCCCTTTTCTCCCCCTGTAGTACCCACATAATAAGGTCAGAGCAGAAGTGTCAGATTTTAGGCTTCCAAGAAAAAGAACTTCTACGAGATACTGCCATTTTATGTAAACCTCCACTGCCCCACTGACATCCCATTTATTGAGCTAATGCAGCCATCCAACAGCTACTGTGAGAGTTGGCTGATGATAGTTCACAAATGCTCCTTTCTCTGAAAAGTTGCCCTCAGCCATAAGGGAGCCACCTCTTCCAGGAGAAATCAGCCTCCACACCAGGGTCAGGGAAGAGAGCAGCCCATAGCCAATGACGGACCAATAAGGGGATACAAAAAGCAGGTCCCCATGCCTTTTGGTGGGATCAACTGGGATAGAATTCATGGTCCAGAGCTGCCAAGGGGATGAAATTAAAACGAGACTCTATTTGAGACCACCTGTTTGTTCAAAATTTAGTCCCAGGATCATCAGCAGCTGTATCATTTGGGAACTTGAGCAAATTCTCAGGTCCTATCCCAGATCTACTGAAGCAAACACTCTGGGTTTAAATAAGCCCTCCAGATGATTCTGGGACACAGTGAAGTTTGAGAACCAGTGCCCTACTCGAGCCAACCTGCCTCACTTTCTCCTGAGACACTCACTGAGTAAATCACCTGCACTTGAATCCCTGTCTCAGGCTCTGTTTTTAGGGGACCCCAACATAAGACACTAATAATACATCATTTTGCCTGCTGTGCTTAGTTTCCTTTTCTGCTTAAACTTCCCAGCCCTATAACAACCAGCATAGAAATACAGAGCTAGGTAACTGTTCTCTGCATAAGCATGACCCTGGATCAAGGATAGACACCTAACTCATAAGGAACCAGTGTTTCCAGGAAAAGATGCCAGTTAGTGTTGAGCCCTTTGCTTAAGAGGTCCTGGTGCAAAAGTCAAGGCAGGTTTGAGGAGAGAGAGCAGGGAAACATGAAGATGAGAGAGAGAGAACATGAGGTCACTGAGATACGGGAAGAGTAGCCATAGGGCCTGGCTTCAGTTCAAATCCTCAGGAGGACCAGTTGCATTTCATGTGTTCGTCATTCGTCATCAATGTCCATATGATCACCTGTAGCCTGTTTATGATAAATCCCTATTTCCTTGAACTAGCTTGAATGTGTGGTTGGTTTTTTGCAGCAACAAGAAGAGTCTAGACTAGGACAAAGCAGAAAAGGATGCTCACAGAAAAATGAGCATAGGAAACCCACACCATTTTCCAACGTATCATCAATGCTTACAAAGGATCTGTGTATCTCCTACAGTTTCATCTCAAACACACTTGCTAAGCGTGAAGCTCCCCAAGGCACATGTGAGTCCTAAAGTCTTTCACATACAAATAACTGTGAAGCAAGTCTGAGCAACAAGCAGAAAATGACTGGAACAAGAAAACGGCAAGTAAAAGTAATCCACTGGGTAAGTTCGGGGACGTAGGAAGACTGCACCCCTATTTCATACCTTTACAACTTGGTTGTGCAGACCAGTTTCCAAATTTGTTACATTCTACTTCTTCTGGGCCATCCAAGACGTATGTATCATGGCAACCGTATGTGGCTTTATCCTTGTAATAAAGTGCTTGTTTTGCAGGATAGTTCACAAACCCATTGTCTGGTCTTGATGGGAATGGGCATTTTACTTCTAAAAAGTATATTCAGTAAGACATGTTAGTATATATGTAGTACTCTTCCGCAGTTACAAAATATTTACATTCTAATCTCCATTTCCCTATTGAGTCACTGGGTGTTCCTGGAACTGGAATTCAATTTCTAGGGACCTGGGTGCTTAATCCGGTCCCCCTTTTCTTATGCCCACAGGACCCTAGATGTTATAAAGGAAAAAACAATACTTTGAAAGTAAATCAATGAGTTACCAAGTGCTTTGGGCTCTCATACAATAGCAAAGTGTTATTTATTCCAAATTTCATCTGCATGCAGTCTAAAATGGTGGGTTTTAAAAAAGAAAAAATGATTCTGCCTCTTTTAATCAACAAACCATGAAATTAGAACACAAAGTCTCCCTCCACGCACACTAGCTCACCATTATTGGATTTTAGATGGTAAATCTAATTCTTTTTTTTTTAAGATTTTATTTATTTATTTGACAGAGAGATCACAAGTAGGCAGAGAGGCAGGCAGAGAGAGAGGGGGAAGCAGGCTCCCTGCTGAGCAGAGAGCCCGATGCAGGGCTCGATCCCAGGTCCCTGAGATCATGACCTGAACCGAAGGCAGAGGCTTAACCCACTGAGTCACCCAGGTAACACCTAGATGTCAAATCTAATTCTTATGAATGTCTTCAGTCTATATGAGAAGCCAGAATGAAATATGAGGGAGAAACATGATGTTTTTCCTGGCACCTGAATCTATGAGTCTATAATAATATTTTAAAAATAGTCCATGGAAGAAAAGTAAAGCATTTTTCTGTAGAAGAATGCAAACTAATAAATATAGGAGAAAAGATATAAAGTCACCAGTTTGCAACCACCAGTGTTGTAATTGACTAAGTTGGGCGTCACCAGAGGATGCTAAAATGTCAGTGAGAGGGTAGATATTCACACAGTCTCAAAGTATCACCCACCATTTGCTTCCGAAGAGGAAAAGATGCCTTTACCAAGAGATCTGACACAACCTACCTGACCGAGGGATGAAACAAACCATGACCAGTGATTCCTCCTGATGTGATGGAATGAAATTATTTAGCTTGAATCTAATCACAAGTAAATCATCACCTAGATTCAGAGTATGGAACATTCTACAAGACAGCTAGCCTATATTCTTTAAAAATGTCAAGGAGTGGCACCTGAGTGGTTCAGTCAGTTAAGCAGCATCTGACTCTTTTTTTTTTTTTTTGTAATATTTTTATTTATTTGACAGGGAAAGAAAGAGCACAAGCAGCGGAAGCAGCAGGCAGAGGGAGAAGCAGGCTCCCTACTGAGCCAGGAGCCCAATGTGGAGCTCGACCCCAAGACCCTGGGATCATGACCTGAGCCAAAGATAGATGCTTAACTAACTGAGCCACCCAGGCACCCAGGCATCCCTAAGCATCTGACTCTTGATTTTTGGCTCAGGTTGTGATCTCATGGTTGAGAGACTGGGCCCCAGGTCTGGCTCCACGCTGGACATGGAGTCTGCTTGGCATTCTCTTTCTCCTTCTCTCTCTGCCCCTCCCCACCCTTGCAAACACTCCGTCTCTCTCTATAAAAATAAAATATAAATAAATAAAAATAAAAATGTCAAGTAAAGACTACTAAAAAGGCAGGGGATCATTCTTTATTAAAAAAGATTGTATTTATTTATTTATTTGAGAGAGAGACAGAGACAGAGAGAATGAGCATGAGTAGGGGGAGGGGGAGGGGCAGTGGGAGATGGAGAGGGAGAAGCAGACTCCCAGCTGAGCAGGGAGCCCAACACAGGGCTCAATCCCAGGACCCTGAGATCATGACCTGAGCTGAAGGCAGAGGCTTAACCCACTGAGCCACCCAGGTGCCCCTAAATCAAATGTTCTTGTGATTCTTAAATTTAGGTGGACTATAAAAGCTTGGAACAATCCGACTACAGCCCAGTTTTTCACCGTCATCTCCTAGAGCTCCCCAATTTAATCTTGGCTTCTCCCCACCAATCTCACTACCATATTTGACTGTCCATGCATACACCCTGTTCTCTCACGGCTCCCTGAATTCCCATGACTTCCCCTCATTCTCCACTTCTCCTCTTCTGGGAAGCCCTCCCAAGCAGCTCCAAATAGTTCATGGCATTATGTAGAATTCTCCTGACGTCAGAAGCCAGGCATCCTTCATCTGGTATCCCCAACACCCAGCACACTGCCCAGATTGTGGTAGATGCCAATAAACATGTATTAAACAAGACCATTGGAAACAGTCGATGAGAGTGGAATTTTCCATTCTCAAAAATGGGATTCTACACTATCATAATAGTTTTGTCTTGTCCTTGTACCTACCTCTGCATTCTGGTAATGCAGTCCAATTTCCATGTGCTGTGCAGGTAACTGTATCATTTCCAAACATGGCATAATGCGGCAAACATTCGAAGACAGCTTTTGTTCCATAGAGGGAGTGGTTTTTAGTCAATGACTTAAAATCACTAAGGGTTGCGAACTTAGGAATGGATGGAGGAGGGCAGGTTACAGCTGGAAAAAGAAAGAACGATCACTTTTATGAAATAGTTGAGTCTTTTAAAGCTACTCTTTCCAGAAAAAGAAAACAACAAACAAACAAGCAAAGATTAACTTGAGGAAGTGCAAAGTGGAATCAAACTCCAGGGGAAAAACAATCACTTACAAAAGTCATGGAAGAACATATGACCTGAAAAATTAGATGACCGAACCAGTGAAAAGACTGAAAAATGAAGTAAGTCTAAGTCTTGTCCCTGCGAATTTGCTTCTTACAATGACACAGTACATAGGTCTCCATAAGGCTTTGATCCAAATGCTAGATGTTTCTGGAAGTCAGAGTTAGTAGAGGATGGACAACTCTCATGAATGCTCATGAGAGTGCTTGGTACAACGTCCTCTGTGACATCTTCATTCCACTGCTGTCTTACATGGGTTTGTTCCCACTGAACATCTCCCGCTTCTGCACTCTGAATGCTTGGAGCTTGCACAAGTAACTTTACATGGAGATATGGTCAGGGTTGTCATCTGACCTAACTAATATAGGGTTTCAATAAATCCAGGGAGAGTTATACTAACGTAAAGGAAGTTAGTGCAGAGCAGAATGTGATTTAATCTGAATTATTTAAATCCTTGCTACTCCAAGTGGGAAGCCTGCTATTAATGCAGCGGCTCAGACGCCATCCAGACTCATGCATCAGAATCTGCCTCTTAACGAGATGCCCAGATGATTCACCTGTCCATTAAAGTACAAGGAGTGTTGGTTTAGATTAGATGGAAGCTAAAGCAGATTTTCTGTTTGTAACCAAGAAGCAAAAGTGACTTTACATAGTTGATGTAAACCTGCTTCCAAGGGAAACTAGAGGAACAGTGGTGATTTTTACTGCTGAGTAAAGAACTCTAATTTAGCCTTAAAAACCTTTTGTTTGGGTAGTTCAACTTTACTCAAACGATCATTGATTTGAAATTGCTTGACTTTTTCACTGGCTCTTGTTAGGACAGATCTCACTGAAATGTTGGGGAACCATAACCATGATTGTGACGTGTGGGACTCCTGGTCAAAGATGGGACTCGTATGACTCACAATCAGAACACCCTTGCCTCCATCAGCAATGTCCAGAGCCGCCCCTGACTGCATGGTCCCAGAATAAACCAGCAGTGTGTTTTGAAGCAAACCCACTTCACTCCTATGAGGCAAGGCCCTTTGATGGAATCTAAGGTCACTGCGAAGGTTACTTTCCTATGTTCCTCATCACTAGACACACTCGCCGAAAGGCAGACCAAAGTCTCCTTCAGCCATACAGCCTCAGTGCTGAGAACAGGACATGACCCACATTAGGTCCCCAATACCCATTTATGTATCTCATAATGAGATCTCATATGAGATAAATATCTCATAAATGAGATATATCTCATATGTATATCTCTTATGTATCTCATAAATGAGATACATAAATGGGTGAATGTATAAATGAATGAATGAGATCCCAGAGTGGCAGGAAGATTGTTTCCAGTTCTTCTAGTCAAATGATGGCCATCCCAGGTTGACCAATATCACATGTAGCCAAGCCCCTGCCAAAAACTGTGAGAGTGAGGGGAAGAATAAGCCCAAATACCACTGGTTTCACCAGGTGAAGGATACAAATGTGATTAGAGTCGAATGCTTCCCTTCTGTCCTTCCAAAAGGGTTGTTGCATCCTCCAAGGTAAGATGATATTGGTAGGAACACTCTCTGTAAGGATGAGTAACCATCCCAAGGAGTGAGGACTGAGGGGTTTCCAGGCCAGGGAGTGTACAGTGTTGAGGCCAGCAAAGTCCCAGGCGAAACAACTAATTTCTCTCCCCAGAACTGGGGACCCACAGACTCACGAGTACAGACAGGAAGGTCAACATTCCATTTTCCTTCCTCGGTGCATTGAGCAGAACTACTTCCATTCAGATAAAACCTGCAAAAGGACAATATAACCCATCAGTAAAATCACCCGACGATGGCATCTCAAATGTCCTCATCACTGAGCATTGCCTCGGAGTCATGTTACCAACTTTTCCCCTATTTTGTAAGGCTGCTTTCTTGAGGAGCTCAGCACTCTTAAGGCTCATCAAATCTCCCAGCCCAGGGCTTCAGGGAACTCATGGAAGAATGAGAAATTTCCACAGCTGGAGGCATAGAAGCCAAACCCCCAGATCCCTTCTTTCCAATCAGTAGACCAAAAATAACTGCTTCATAGGCAGAGCGAAGAAGCAGCTCTTTTTCAGGGTCACAAAACTGAATCAAACTGAGTCATGGCTACTCTTCATTTCCTAAAACTATTCACTCTACTGAGATAAATGGGTAGAAACAATGCATCTATTTCCAATGAAAATGTAACATTGTCTCATCCAACCAATTGCTTCAAGGTCCTTTTTCATCAGACCCACAAGTTAATTGGTGTTTCGGATGAAAAGAGTTCATTTCTCTTTCACACATAGTATTTCTTCATTTCCAATCCCAAATAAGAATCCTCAGTAAAATTTTGCCCTAAGGTACAGCCAGCTGACCTATACCGACCATGTCATTGGGGGTGACTTTGCTCATAAGGCAGCTGAGCTATGTGACCAACTGGACGTGCTTTCTTGCTAGAGATGCTGATCAACGGAACTGCCTTCTAGACCATCACACTCCCTATTTCACAAGAGAATACCCTCCTGGAGAGTCCCAGGTCAGTCAATCAAATTAGGTTCATATCTAAAGCCCAAGTCCAATTCCTAAAGTATTTTAACCTTCATGCCAAGTCCCAGAGATGATAAAGAATTACCATCCAGTTTTAAGGGTTCCAATGCACCTCCTTAGTTAAGTAACTGACCAGAGGGGAAGTTGGATACCAGTAGCAACTTCATGTGTCACTAGCTGTTCAAGTCTCTACCCCTCCCCCATCCCAATGCCACTGTGGTACAGATTAAAAGCAGGACTACAAATAATTTGTATTCAGCAACTCCAGCCTGAAGGCCAAAAATAAAATATGTCTTGATATTTAATGTAAGGGCACAGAGATGGTTCTGCCTCTGTTAGCTAGAAGTCCTTACCCAGGATTACAAGCAAAACTGATCGTGTTGGGATATTCAAAAGTTGTGTAACGTACAGCTCCATTTTCTAAGATTCCAGCAAAAGGACATACTCTGGCTGTAATTTAAAGATAGAGAGGTAAATTTCAATTTATAGAGTTTTTTTATTAGAGTAAAAACATGTAAACTCAGGCGCCTGGGTGGCTCAGTGGTTAAAGCCTCTGCCTTCGGTGCAGGTCATGATCCCAGGGTCCTGGGAATCAAGCCCTGCATTGGGCTTTCTGCTCAGCAAGGAGCATGCTTCCCTTCTTCTCTCTCTGCCTGCCCCTCTGTCTACTTGTGATCTCTGTCTGTCAAAAAAAAAAAAAAAATATATATATATATACTCATTTCTGTTCTTTGATCCAATAACTCTACTGTTAACTATTCTAAGAAAACAACTCAAATTAGCCAAATGATATATGCACAAAGGGGCTCATTGCACTGCCTAATAACAAAAATCAGACAGCCTAACAACAGGTAGTTGTCTTGATTAATTATGGTAAATCAACAGTTGAACTCTTAGGCAGCCAACAAAATATGAATTACGAAGACTATGGAGACACTATCAATATTTATGCCGATGAATATAGAAAAATATAAAATGGTACCTACTTTCTGCAATGATTCAAAAATATACACATGGAAAGTAACTTGAAAAAATGAAATTGTTAGTATTCCAGTTATGACCAATTTAAAGAAAATTTTTCCCTCATGCTATTATAGCTGGTTTTTTTTTTTAAGGATTTTATTTATTTATTTGACAGAGAGAAATCACAAGTAGATGGAGAGGCAGGCAGAGAGAGAGAGAGGGAAGCAGGCTCTCCGCTGAGCAGAGAGCCCGATGTGGGACTCGATCCCAGGACTGTGAGATCATGACCTGAGCCGAAGGCAGTGGCTTAACCCACTGAGCCACCCAGGCGTCCTATTATAGCTGTTTTTCATGAAAAATCGTGTTTAGTCCTTTTTGAATCAAAAAGCAGACCAAATCACTTGTATGAAATAGAGGAGTTTCACCAAGGTCTTGTCCATATGACCAAAACAACCAGAGCTCAGAGAGACCCATAAAGTGATTTTTACTCTTTAACTCCTACTTAAATGGTCAGAAATTCTTTCGGGTTAATTGCTCCATATTTAACTATAAAAAGTAATGCTGGTATGTTAGCACAGAACCATGTGCTGAGGAATAAAGAAAAGCAACCATCTACCATAAGGAGAGAGCAATAAATTTATATTTAAGTTTTTATATTATATTTACATATAATATTATAACTTATTATAAATTATGGTTATATAATCATATATAATTTATGTTATTATATTTATTATAGATTATTATAATACAATGATTCCATTAAGGATGCTTTCGTTTTGAGGCCAGGTCCAAATATCTGTACATCTTTTTTTTACATTTGCAGTCTCTCTCTCTCTCTCTCTCTCTCTCTCTTTTATTGTAGCGGGTCTCTTTTTTACATCTCTTCTAGTTCTGGGCTATGCTCACCTCCTCCTCTCTAAATAGCACCTGTTACCTCTATTCTCCCCTCCCATGAACACCACCCAGGCCCTCTGGTTTCTTCACAGCCTTCCATTCTGTGGCTCGCCTGGCCCTCTGTGCCCCCAGCATGACAAAGGGGGCTTATGCACCAAGTGTCATGAATCCCAGTGAGGGGACAGCATGTGAGAGAAGGCACTGACTTACGGGTACACCTCAGGGTGTTGACGGGCCAAAGTCCTGTGAGAGGGCACATGAACCGCCTCATCCCACCATGGGACGTATAGCCCGGACGGCAGGTGTACACAATCTGCTCCCCTGGGTCATAGGTTCTCTTTAATGGAGTAACGGTGGCAAATGGTAGCTCATCTGGTTTGGGACAGGCTGAAATAGAGCATGAAGTGTTTAGTTAAGAAATCTACATTTTTCTAAAATAAGACAAAATCAGAGAGGAAGACAAATCATGAGAGACTATTAACTGTAGGAAATAATTGAGGGTTGCTGGAAGGGAAGTGGTGGGGGGAATGAGGTAACCGGTTGGTGGGCATTAAGGAAGCAGTTGATGGAATGAGCACTGGGTGGTCTATGCAACTGATGAATCACCAAACTCTACCTCTGAACCTAGTAATACACTATATGTTAATTGATCTTAAACAACATTTTAAAAAGAAATCTATATTTTCATTTTTAAGCCTGGCTAGCACAAAAATGAAAAAACTAATGCTGCCAATAGTAACTATGCTAAATTCTGTACCAAATATTTCACGTATGCAAGATCTCATCTAATCTCCTCAACTTTGAAGGGTACTATAGGTGTCCCCCTTTTATAGGTCGATACATCGAGGCTTCATCAGGCTGAATATCTTAGGGAGGAGCTTTAAGTGTGGCAATAGTGAAGAATCAGTATCAATCCAGATTCCCCAGCATCCACACTAGAAAGAATTTTAATCATCATTACTGATCCCTGTCATATACTAGGGGGTTGGAGGTATTAATTATATTTGCAAAAGCAAAAAGTACTTACTCCGTCCTGCAGTAGCAACATGGCAGAGAAAACCTGAGAACAAGAAGAGCCCCAGAGAAATCATTGTGGATGACTCACACAGGCACTACCCAAATGGTTTCTTCTGCTAAAAAGAGGGATGCAAATATAAAAGTGCTTAAACATTAACCTTTTCTCCTGTGTTCTTTTACCTCTGTAAATAGAAGGTAAAATATCACAATTTGAAAGGAACTCTGAGACCTACATTTTTTAATCATTTACTTTCACTTCTGTGTGTCTGTTGTGAAATCCTTGGCAAATGGTTTCCATCTTCATAACATTTATTTTAATGGCACAACATGGTCCATTATCATCAAATAGAATTCTGGTGATTCCCAGATTGTCAGGGCTCTACTCCAGACCTTTCATCCTCCATCCTCAGTTTTGTGTATGTAGTGGGTGGAAAATCAGAAGCCTGGAGCACCTTCTTCCCCCACAGTCTTGATGTAGAAATTTTGGACCATCTCTAGCTTTCAGTGTCCACATCTCTAAAATGATATTTGTTTCCAGATGTAAGATTCTGAAGAACATCCACAAGGAGGCATCTAAAACGACAATGCCTAAAAACCTGAGTTCATCTTCTTCCCTCAGAAAAACGATGATTTCTTCCAGATTTCTGTTTTACTGGCAATTAGTAACAGATCATTCTGGCACCTCCAGGTGCAACCTCAAAGCTATCCTCAAATCCTCGGTCTTCTCACGCCAAGTCAACACGAAGTCCTTCTCGTCACTCTTAATACTTCTTAGATCTGTCTAGGCAGATTTCTAGATCTGTTTTAGAAAGTTGACATGAAGTTACAATCTGGGACTCTGAGAAGAACAGAAGTTGAGTAGGAGGCGACAATGGCCAATGATGATGACATTGCTTGGAGGGTTCAAAGAGGACCAGCCATGACTCCCTAGTCCTCTCATGCATCCTCCACTTTCGGAGGGACTGAATATACAGGTGGACAATGGCCAGAAGATATATAAAGATAGAACTCTGACCCCTAGTGTCTGTAGCAACCAATCCAGCAAGCCAAATCCCAAACTCCATAGCAATCAACCCAGCTTAGGACAAACTAGAAAAAGCCAAATATGTTCTTTAATCAATCACATAGGATGCCCAGCTTCTAGTTAGTACACCTCCATTGCCCTTATCATACCAGCAACCTTCCATCAAGACATACTTGAAATTTGCCCTTTGTGTCCACAATCAAGTTTGACCACTCCTCTGACTTTGAGTCTCTGCCAAACACAAATAACGATGGCTGACTCCCTTGTCATGGCAAGCTCTGAGTCAGTTGCCTTTGCTGGTTCTTATTTGGATGGCCTTTGAGGTCTAAAGTTGCTTGACACACATTAGTTTAAGAAGAATTCTTGTCAGGCAGTGATTCTTGAACTTTGCTTCTGATGAACACTGTGTTCTGTAACAAGAAGAAAAGTATACTCCCACTAATAGAAAATATTGTGGCCCTTCCCCCTCTGTAATTAAATCAAAGTCTTTATACACACACATACACTCACTCAACCTTCCCCTTCTAAGGCTTTTCTAGATCATTCACGGGCTCTGTTTTATTGTGGAGAACTTCCTCAATGTGTGGAGAAGAGAGAAACTAAAGAAAATAAGGCCGAGTTGTTCTACATAATAGAGATCTGAGGTAGATGGAGAAAGAGAGAGAGAAACCAAACAGGCTGGGCATCAGGAAAATATATTTGAGAAGGGTGAAACTAAGAAGAGATGTTTTGGGCAACAGATGTAAATGGAGTGATAGTCGTTGAGAGGAGTCATTGACAGAAGAGGGGGTTTTCACAGTATTTGCTAATGGATGTGCACCCTTACCTGAGAGGCCTTTCTGGAGGGGCCGGAACATTCTATACTTTACATGTTTGTTACTAGGGTACTTGAAATGATCAAAACTCATTTAAGGAAAACAAATGAACAAAGAAATAAACAAAAAGCAGAAACAGACCCTTAAATAACAGAGAGCAAACTAATGGTCACCAGAGGGGAGGAGGAGGAGGAATGGGGAAGATGGGTGAAGGGGAGTGGGAGGTACAGTCTTCTAGTCACCGAATGAGTAAGTCATGGAGAGGAAAGGCACAGCATAGGGAATAAAGTCAACGGACCTGTAATATCGTTGTATGGTGTCAGAGGATGGCCACACCTGTGAGTACAGCATCATGGATAGACTCATCAAGTCACTATGCTGTACACCTGAAATTAATGTAACATCGTGTGTCTGCTATACTTCAATTTTTAAAAGAATAATTTATTAAATATTAAAAATTATCCAAGTAAACATTTAAAATCTGTGTATTTTGTTATATGCTAATTATACCTCAAATTAAAAACGATGCACTCCTTTCTTTTTGCCTCTCTCTCTCCCTCCTTCCCTCCATTCTTTTGTCCTTCCTTCCTAATTCTGTCCAAAAGTCTTGGGGCAAACCCAGTGGGGCAGTCATATTGACCCTTGTGATGATGACAACCCAGCGTTGTCACAGGATTCGCTACAAAAAGGGATTGAGCAAACAAGCAAATATATTAGGGATAATGGGAGTTGGGATTTTTACTGGTGAGAAGAGGGAGCAAAAGGGGAAGAAGGAAAGTTCTAATAAACCCTGTAGTGTTGGATTGGAAGGAGTGGTATTGGTATAAATTTTGCATACACCTAGACAGACACAGAAATTATAGATACAAAGTTGTGCACATGTGTGTATGTATGTATGCCTGGACATACATATTACTCCTAGCTCTCTCCACCAAGATGACCTGGGAATGACAATATACTCAGTAGCCATAAGCACAGATCTTGGTTTCTACAACAACTATCCATGGAAAGGCACCAAGGCTCCTTTAAAAATTGGCTGATTCTACCAGTGGAAACTATAAGACAATTCTGGAACATTGTGTTGTGAAGAGTAGTGCAGAAAATGCTCAGAGAATGATAGGGACATGTTCGAAGGACCCGGAAGGCGTTTGAAGAGATGAGACCATTTGAGTGTTAAGTTAAGTAATGATATAATAAGTTACAGTCCATTGACTAAAATGGAAATCAATGAGTCCATGTTTATTGATAGCAATAAACATATTAACAAGTATATGGGAAGATCAGAAAGTTCTTCCTTGTGGTAGAATGCCAATTAATTAATATAATAAGAGTACTGGGATTGGAAAATTGCAGTTTGGAAATCATCAGAGAAATACTGAATTCTGGAAAGAGCTATCAATGGATGTTAAAACGAGGAGGTATAGTGGGATTAGAGATGAGACACTCATATTGCCTTAAAAACGTCTCCACTTAAAAACGTGTTTATTACAAAGAGAGGGGAAAAAAAGGAATTTATAGTGGATAAAGTTGGCAGACACCATCGGAATCAAATTATTAAAGTTCTCCCACCATTAATGGGACAAAGTGACATAGTGTGCCCCGTGAATAAGATGTGATGGGAAGGACACAGCATCTCTTCTGCAATACTCCTGCCCTAAACATAAAGACCTGGGTTGTGTCTTGAGAAAATATGACACATACTCAAGTTCAAGGATGATATGCAAAATGACCAACTTGTGAAGTTCAAAATGGCAAAGGTCATGAAAGGCAAAGAAAGACTGGGGGAACCTAGGGAGAGTGGCCAAGGGCATGTCCCATGCCATTGCTGAGAGAGCCAGAGGGGATTTTGGTGAAGGTTGAATGAAGTCTCTGGGTAAGGAGTATATGGAGGCTTTTGTTCTATTCTTGGAAATTTCCTGTGTATTTGAAATGTGAAATTGCTTAAAAATATAACAGCAGTGAAAAGGAATATGTTCCTTTCTTGTGGTTTCCTTGAGAGTGGTCTTCATAAGATATTGTTCTTTTTTTTAAGATTTAATTTATTTGAGAGAGAGAGGGGGGGGGAGCATGTGCAGTGCAGGGAGGGAGATAAGACCCCCCGCTGAGCAGAGAGCCTGACGTGGGGCTCGATCCCAGAACACCGCGCTCATGACCTGCACCCAAGGCAGATGCTGAACTGACTGAGCCACCCAGACGCCCAATAAAATATTGTTCTTAAGCCAAACCTTAACTTTTTTGGCATCACCCCATAAAAATAAGTGTAATGGACAGAATTTTTTCAACTTTAATTTCATATATGTGTGTATGTGCATGTGTATAAAGCAAAAGAGCTTTAAGTAGTTATATATATTATGCATACACATTAATTTTGAGCCATTGACATCCCACTCCTATTTGTTGCCTAGTAAGCTATGGAAAATAGTGCCAAAAATACAGTAACAAGCCAATGAGGAAACAACGAAATCAAACTTAGTCTGACAGCTTTTGAGAAGAGTCACATGTGTTTATGGTTTTGGTAGGGGGAGAGGGAGTTCTTTAACCCCCCTTATTTTTGTTAGTAAAATTTTTCCTTGTTTGTATAATTAAATATAAAGATAATGGATAGTATTTTGCACAATTAATAAATTATAATTATTATTAGTCCTGAGTGTACTGCCCTTGAACATGTCTGAGAATTACGAGATGTTCTTCCAAAAACACACATGGGTCTGATGAAAGCCTTCACAATGAGCCTTAAGATGAGATGCAATCATTCACCCTGCATGGGTGAGTCATTTCTCTGCGTAACTTCAGCACCATGTGGTTGGCCCGGAGTCCGATCTATCTTCTCCCTATAGTTCAACTCACACTAACTACCTTATGATAATAACCGAGAAGCTGGCTGATCATCAAGGTTACATGGTACTTTGAAGACACATTTAAACTTACCATTGAAGTTTAATTTGGCAGAGCAAAGGGAGAAACCATTAAGAAAAAAGAACCCTAGGAATTTTGGCAAAGCAAGTGGTTGTTTCGTATTGTTGAGGTTTATACTCACCACTAAAGATTAACCAACCCTTGGATTCAATGTTGGACTTGGTATATTGCTTTGTTAACCATGGACGGGAACACACAGACACATAGACACTTGGGCTGAAGAGTACGTGAAAACATTTGTTTTATAAGAAACACAGGACTTTGTACTTGAACATGTTACTTACATATCCTTCCCTATTCTCCTTTGTAAATTGAACTATAGAGACCTAGACTCAGAGACCAAGGTTCTGTATTCCTAACATCACATTGCATCACATGTTCAAAACTTATTTACTTTACAAGTTCTTATTTACTTTACAAGCAGAGACTTTGACCATAACATTAAACATTTAGCAACAGTTTAGATTTAAAAAAAAAAAAAAAAAACCCTTTCAGTATTGTCTCTTTCTGGGATGGAATTCTAGCCAACATCTACCAACAAGGTCCCAACAGAAAGATCCAAGTGCCTTTGCTCCTGTGATAGCAGAATATCAGGAACTATGTCCGTATTTGCTGAGAGGACAAAGGACCATTGTCACAGGGCTTAATGGGCATGATTATATGCATCTAGAAATACACACATGGTCAGCCAAAGTCAGCACTGAAACACCTTTGTGTGAATTTTGAAATTCCCTAATGTAAATAGAGAAAAAACTAATGTCTTTTACATACTACAATTTCAGTCTTCACCTAGAGCTGTTATTCTTAACCTTGGTGGCACATTATAATCTCCCAGAATGCTTAAAAAAAATAATAAAAGTAAGGGCCACCTGGGTGGCTCAGTCAGTTAAGTGTCTGCCTTCAGCTCAGGTCCTGATCCCAGGGTCCTGAGATTGAGTCCCCCATTGGGCTCCCTGTTCTGCAGGGAGCCTTCTTCTCCCTCCGCCTACTGCTCCCCCACCCCTCTAAAAAATAAACAAATAAAAAAAATCTTTTAAAAAATTAAATTAAATTTTAAAAAGTTGAATAGAATTTCTGAGGGGTAGTAGAGGTCTAGGCATTGATTAATTTTTTTTAAGTGCTGAGATAATTACGATTGCAGTGAGGGTTAAGACCCTCTGATTCATCATGTTAATACTTACCTAAGTTCAACCCGTGGGATTCCTCCACATACTTACTCTCTCTTGCCAAAGTGATGTTACTCTCCATACTTTCTGTATGTATTATGTGACTCCTTGAGCTCTTGTGGATTACCTCTGGGTTCCATGAGTTCATTCATTATAAAAAAAAAAAAAAAAAAAAAAGATTTATTTATTTTAGACAAAAAGGGAGAGAGCACAAGCAGGAGGGGCAGGGAGAGGGAGAGAGAGAATCTCAAGCAGACTCTGCACTAAGGACAGAGCCTGATGTGGGGCTTGATCGCTCAACCCTGAGATCATGACCTGAGCTGAAACCAAGAATCAGATGCTTCACCAACTGCACCACCCAGGCACCCCAAA
This sequence comes from Mustela nigripes, assembly GCF_022355385.1. Classification (NCBI taxonomy): domain Eukaryota; kingdom Metazoa; phylum Chordata; class Mammalia; order Carnivora; family Mustelidae; genus Mustela; species Mustela nigripes. The sequence continues at coordinate 12,304,056 of NC_081572.1, forward strand.
TCCATCCGGTATCTTACATTTACTAAGCCCTTACTAAGCTGTGCTTTGTAGCTGATACTGGAATTTCAGAAAAATACATGACTTGATTGTTGCCTGGAAGGCAATCACAGTTGACAAGGATTGAAATACAGTGTTATAAATAAAATAATAGAGGAAAGTCAAAAAGGGGCGCCTGGGTGGCTCAGTGGGTGAAAGCCTCTGCCTTCAGCTCAGGTCATGATCCTGAGGTCCTGGGATCAAGCCCCTCTCTGCTCAGCGGGGAGCCTGCTTCCTCCTCTCTCTCTGCCTACCTGTGATCTCTGTCTGTCAAATAAATATATAAATCTTAAAAAAAAAAAAAAAAGAAGAAGAAGAAAGTCAAAGATAACTTATTCTCCTTAAAAGCGACGGCAGAAACATCACAGAGGGTGCTTCATCTGGATTATGTTTGACAGAACCTTAGTGGTTCAAGGGGGCGAGGGGGGGTAGGAACGGCAAGGCAAAGATCAGACAGTCCAAGGAGATGCGCCGGCAAAGCTGTATTTCCAAGAGCTGCAAACGGTTGAATGTGGCCGGAGCAGAATGCTTCAGGTATGGAATAGCGGGAGACGAGTCTGGAGGGAGGGTAGGATCTAGGTAACAGAGCCTCTTATATTCTGTGATTAGGAGTTTGAAGGTAGTGAAAGGGAGGACCGAGGGAATAAAGGACTTTGTTCCCAAAGAATGGACTCCTAGCAGAGGGCTGAGGACAGCAGTCCGAACTGGAGGGAATTTCGCTGGCAGAGTCCCTAACCTAGATGTTCAGGTTTTTAAACGGGATTTGGAGAATTGTGCCCAGATATAACTGTGGTATAGAGTCTACGGAGGGGAATATGAGCCAAATAGAGAAACGGAGCGCAGTGTGTCGTTCTTTGGAGGGTGACTCCGTGGGGGAAGGGTGTCCTGGCCACCACAATGGAGGGAAGGCGGTGTCCCAGCAAAAACAGGCTTTAATCACACTACGTCGAGTTTGAGTTCTGACTCTGTGTCGTATTAGCTGCGGCATCCTCAGCAAGCGATACTCTTATCATCAAGTTTTCATCTCTAAAATGGGCACGAAAAGAAAACCTATGGCGAATGCTGATGGTCGGGATTAAACTGGGATGCATGCAGAGTGCTTTCAATGTGCCTGGTTTATACCGAGTGCTTGAGAAAATTTTGTTCTCCTTAACCATCGTCTTATCATGAATATCAGTGACTCAGATGTCTTACCCCCAAGACCTGGAAATCCCCACACAAAACTGTAATAGGTTTCAATAAGGCTCAGTGAATGGCTGTTCATTATTAGAAAACACAAAAGAACAAAACAAAACAAAAGAGCCACATTCCATCCCTCCTGCAAAGGTCAGTTATCTTTAGGTGGTGGAAGAGAAGTATTTTACTTTCTTCCTTCATGTTACTATGTCAAGCTTTTGTTTTATTTTGCTTTCACTGATTTTTCAAAACCGATCAGTAGATAAGACAGAAATTCTATTTCCAATTTGGGGAGAAATAGAAGCAGAGTGATCATGTCACCCAGGTAATGTCTAGTGATCACCAGAAACCCCAGCCCGTTCCCCCAGAGTCAGGCTCCTCAGCCCCCCTGCTCCTGGATCTGGTGCCTGGTCCCAACTCCTGGTCCCTGCTTCACATGCAATTCAGAGTTAGGGCCCATTTGGGACAAAAAGGCCTTGACGCTTTGGAACACAAAGATGAGAACACTGGGATCTTTCCCATCGATGTCATCCACTATTTAGAAACACATATTGTAGGCAATCGAAAGGAAAGATCCATATGATCTCATTACCGGAGATTCTGGAAGGGAACAGATGAGGCTTAACAGATGAGGGCCTGAGAATAAAATGCTGAAAACGTGTTCACTGATGATCTGATGGAGAAGAAAATGAGGAGGCAGCCAGAGAAACTAACATGACTTTTCAAGAAGTTCTCTGATGAGCTCAGATATAGAAAGAAAAGACATGCGAGAAAGAAAGAAAAAAAAAGGAAGGAAGGAAGGATGGACGTTAGGAGAGAAACAGCACATGGCAGGAACACAAATGCAGCATAAATCAAGCCTGTAAAATATCAGGAGCTCAACGGACTCAAACAAGTCCAAGTTGAGATGAAGATCTCATAAGCTACAAGGACAACAAAGGTGGGTGTTCTGCTTCACAAAGAAGAAGGTTCATACAGCGGAGAATTATATGTTTATTCTACTCATTATAAAGGCATGTTCTATCTGTCTCATCAATCTGGAAAACAAACGTTTGAAACAAATGAAAATCCTATAATCTCGCCACGTAGAGTTATGTCCTTGCAGCATATTTATAGACCAAAATCGAAATCAGGATCATACACGGCGTGTAGTTTTGTGTTTTACTTTCATCTCATAAGCACTGGCCCAGATCATTACTTACGCCTTAACGGCAGGCTTTGGAAAAGGGACTGTATTATCCCTCATCAAGCATCGTTTAATCATCTCCTGACTTTCGGACATTTCGATGGTATGTTTTACCACTGTGACGAACACCACAGTGAAGATCCTTTTACAAAAACTTTGAACGCATTATTTCCTTAGGATCTTATTTCTAGAAGCGGAAGGACTTGAATAAAGAGCAAAACATTTTTAAAGGATAGCTTGATACATGTTACATGGTTGTCTTCCAGAAAGATTAGCCCAATTTACATTCCCACCCTCCAGGGCTTGAAGGATTTAAACATAGGGCAAAGAGAGAGCTCAGTTATCTGATTTTTAGTCTTCTTCTGGCTTATTTAGCAAAGATGATTATACTCACACAAAGCAAGTTAAGGTAGACATCATGAAGATGAATGGAAGCTCAGCTAGAAAATTCTATGAGCAACTATTTGTCCAAAATACATTTCAGAGGGGGGCACCTGGCTGGCTCAGTCGGTGGAACATTCCTTCCTTCCTTCCTTCCTTTTTTCTTCCTTCCTTTTTTTCTTTCTAGCACGTCTTTTCTTTCTATATCTGAGCTCATCAGATATAGATCAGACTCTTGATCTCGGGGTTGTAACTTCGAGTCGCACATTGGGATTCTATTTAAAAATAAAATCTTTTTTTAAAAAAAATGCATTTCAGGGCTATTAACCCAGAAAAATATATCCCAGGTTGCAAGAACTTGTAGCTTTGACCCCAACATCACTGCCATTAATCTTTAAAATATAGGATGGTAAGGAAGACCATCTGATAACATGAACATTTGATTTAAAAACATACATGCACAACATCGTGATGTTGTAAAGAATATACATAGAAAAAAATGCTAGAAGTTAAGGCACCAAAATGTTCAGAGTATTTCAGGTAGGAGGAGAGATTTTCTTTTCTTGTTTTCTCCATTTCCAAAGTTTATGTAATGAGTTTGTAAAACTATGTGGGGGGAGAAAAAAATGAATTTTTAAAAATGATAAAGAAGAGAGATTCCTGAGGATAGAGGAGGAAAAGGCATAGATTGTGAAAATGGAGATCAGCACGTTTGACATAGTTTGACACAGCCCAGTGGTATGCGTTATTCTGTGCACTTGGATGAAGGTGAGATGATCACCCAAAACCCATGTGGGTTCTCCTCTAAGAGGTTTAGAATGAGTCTGATTTTGACACAGTTATTAGGTTAATAGATGCAGGGAAATACTCCAGCTGTAGTGTGAGTCTCCATTTTAGCAAAGCCTTTGATGACTTCCCTTCTGATAGAATCCCAGGAGAGGCTGTTGAAGAGTGGTTTGGACTGGGACGCCTGGCTGACTCAGTCGTGGGACTCTTGATCGTAAGTTCGAGCCCCATGCTGGGTGTAGAGATTCCGTAAATAAATTTTAAAACTTAAGAAAAGGGGTGCCTGGATGGTTCAGATGATGAAGTGGCTGACTCTTGATTTCAGCCCAGGTCATGCTCTTGAGGTTCTGGGATCGAGCCCCACCTCAGGCTCCATGCTCAGTAGGGAGTCTGCCTCAGGATTCTCTCTCTACCTCTGCCCTTCTCTCTGCTTGTGCACATACTCTCTCTAAATTAAATAAATAAAACTTAAAAAAAAATGAAGTGTGGATCAGACCAACATATTATTAGTTGACTTAGCAAGTACTTGTACAAAGTGTATGTGAAAAGGTCTGTACAATAGCTCCAACAAGACAACCAAACCCCACTGGGGGTTAGTAGCTCCAATAGCCTTGGACTATGTGAAAGCAAGGGAGGTCTTGAGAGTGGTTCGCTATTTTAAGACAGTTGGAGGCATAAATCTCTCCCACGAATATGATCTATGGCTTTTTTAAAAAATGTGCTCGTTTCAGCAGCACATATACTAAAAAATTTAATCTTTACATTTAAAGTAGATATAGACACCCAACAATGTTGATTTATGTGAGCCGCTCAAGAAGATCATAGATTTTTTTTTAAAAGATTCTATTTATTTCTTTGACAGACAGAGATCACAAGTAGGCAGAGAGGCAGGTGGAGAGAGAGGGGGAAGCAGAGTCCTTGCAGCGCAGAGAGCCCGATGCGGGGCTTGGTCCCAGGACTCTGGGATCATGACCTGAGCTGAAGGCAGAGGCTTTCACCCACTGAGCCACCCAGGTGCCCCAAAGATCATGGATTTTAAGAAACATTCCTAAGGCATCTAATTATATGAACTTGCACAAACCCGTCAAGGACCTTTACAGATGACTTCGCTTATCTCCTGGGTGAAAACAAATCCATTTAACCTGTCAAGGGCATTCATGACTTCCCCTTTGTTTCTGTGAGTTCTCATGTCAGCTTCTTCAACACCGCACACCCACCTTCATGTCCTCATCCTGCTTCTAATATTTCCTTTGATCTATCCATATCCTAGAGCTAAGGATCTTTGCACTGTGTGCATAGGGTTACACTCCTCTCCTTATTCAGTCTATTATACAAAAAGCTGATAATGTAGAAAAACTTGCAAGAAGAAAACTAGAGAATTCTGTCCCAGGTTCTATTCTGTTTAATATTGTCAACAATCAGATAAAGTCTAAACAACACTCCCATGGGTTTTCAGATGTTTCCCAAACCAAGAGAATGCAGAATTGATCATAAAAAAGGCAACATCAGCCAAAAACCACAGGGTAAATTTCACAAGAGCAATGTAAATCACAGCATGTAGGTTGATTGAGTAGGGGATGGAGCAGTTCTCGCTTGAAGAATTTCCAGATCCTTCTGCTGACCACAAGTTTAGCTTGACTCCTAGGTTGGGGCTGAAATGTAATTGATGTAGGCTGTGTTCAAAGACATAGGCAATCCAGTCTTGGACACAATTGCTTCTTTGTCCTGTGCTGGTCAGACCAAAGTTTGGCAGTTCTTAAGAAGTATATTGAGAAGTCAGAACTCTCTGAGAGACAATGAATAGTTTCCAAGTCATGTAAAGGGATAATAATTCAAAGGATCATGGATGTTTACCCTAGAGAGGAGGAAGACTTAGAAAGCTGTCTCCAAATCTTTCAAGATCCATTTTGAATTGTTCCTGAGGGCAAAACTTAGATGAACGAGCAGCATTGGTAGGGAAGAAGGATTCAATATATGAAACAAATGTTTAATAATGAAAGATTTTCAGCAATAACATTGGTTTCTTTAAGAAATGGTGAGTGTCCTGTCCCTGGTAACATCAAGGTTCTGGGTCCTTCGAGTTCAAGGCATGATCATCCCAAGAATAGGTCAGCCCACTCTCCTGCTTGGACACTCCATGGCTCTCCATTGGAATCAACCTTAGACAGTCCATGGCTCTCCACTGGAATCAACCTTAGACACTCCATGGCCCTCCATTGGAATCAACCTTAGACACTCCATGGTTCTCTCCATTGAAATTAGAACAAAATGCAGATTCCTCACTGTGGTCTATAGCACATTCCGTAGTCTGGTCCCTGCTGACCTATATTTTCAGTTCTCTCTCTCCTTTTCTGCTCTTTGTCTACTTATTCATTTATTTTGTGACTATTCTTTGAGGATGACTATATGCCAAGACAGCTGTGAACAAAGCCAGCAAAAATCTCTGTCCTGAAGTTGCTAAGATTCTAGTGGAAGAAGAAAGACAAGAAGATAATAATAATAAACAAATAAATGAAGTGTCAAGTGGTAAGTGCTATGAGGAAAAATAAATATGGGAAAAGGAATAGCAAATGAAAGAAGGAAGTCCTATTTGAAATAGGGCAATCAGGGCAGGTTTCTCTGAGGAGGTGACTTAGAGCAGAGATCTGAAGGAAAGGAAGACGGACGCCTGAGCCCCAGGGATCCCTGAGGATGCATCAGGGACACAGCTGCAGGTCAGGAAGGTGACAGGCATGTCCCAGGAAGAGGTCAGCGAGGCTAGAGGGGAGTGAGCAAGGAGCGAGTAATGTCTGAGATGGAGAAGGGACAGAACAGGGAAGGGAGGGTAGCGGAGCTCATGGGGAAAGGATCCCTCTCGTGGCTATGTGGGGAGTATGCTCGAGGTAAACACAGGCAGGAACAGGAAGACCTAGAAGTTGGCCTCTCTAATAGTCGCTGAGACAGTTTGGGGGGCTGGAGGTTTATTAGAAACAGGAACCAACACTTAATGAAGAAAGGAGAAGAGGCTAGATTGGCAGAGAAAGAAGTGGAACTGACATGGAAAGCCAGCAAGCCTTGGGCAAACCACTAGGGAGCTCTGGGGCAAGTATTGTCTGTCAGTGTCCTAAATCAGTTGGGCCTCTATGTCCCCTTCTGACCTAGGTACAGGATGCACACTGCCCAGGACAGGCATGACATCGGGAAAAGACCGGAGGTCTTCATCAAAGGAGAGGACAGTGGGGGGCTCTGTGCTGGCCACACTTCCTATAAGTGGGCAGCAATCTTCCCTGATGGAAGATTCTGGTCGTACCTCTGTGTGACTACCACAAAGGTAGATGCAGAAACTGTAGGAGTTTCTCTTTTATGCATTTCTATCTAAGAACATCCCCAAGTTTTATCAGGGTCAAGGGCTGTCCCACTGGATACCGCATTTCCCCAAATTCCCTTGCAGCTAAGTGTGGCTGTGGGACCACTTCCTGACCAATGGGATGTGAGAGGAAGTGATATGTTCAACTACAGGGTTGCATCCTTAAAAGGGAAGCCAGCCCCCTCTCTCCAACACACACACTCACACATCCTCACGCTCTTTCTCTCTCTTGGCTGTGGGCTGGAAAAGAAGATGTGGTGTTGAGCCTGTTCCAACCATGAAGGGAAGAACAATAACTTAAGGAATCCTGAAGACACAAGAAGGATGACCTGAAGGACCTGACAGCAAAGAGCCCTCTACATCTTGGCCAGAGAAAAATAAGCAGCTACCTTATTTGAACCCCTGTATTTTAATTCCACAACTTAGCTAGGGTGGTATTTCTAGTCCAGCATGTTACCCAACACCCTAACTCCTGTGGAGGCAATAACCATTGTTTACGCTTGTACCAAGTCAGGAGCAGTGATCAGACTCATTTGGAAGAAGCAGTCATTGTGATTTGGCTGATGGATGGGATATGAGATTCCAGAAGAAGAGACGGTCAGGAATGACCCAGGTTATAAGTTACAGCGATCGGAGAAATAGAGATGCCATGTGTGGAGAGAAGGAGACCAGGATGGGGTTGACTTTGAGGTTGGTTCATGCAACCAGAAGTGCAGGTTTTTACCCAATAGATTTGGGACACCTACTAAAGTCAAGCTGGATAGAAGAATCTGGAATGGAAGAGATAAATCTAGGCTGGAGAGATGAATCTGGGAGTTTATTGGTGGTATTTAAATCTGCAGTCTCATTTTCTTTCCCTGAAACAGGCCAAAGTCTTCGTACTGTTTCTCTTCTGCTTGGAAAACCCTTCTCCCAGATAGTTGGGTTGCTCTCCTTCTCATCACTGGGGGCTCCTGCCTTCTACCAACCTGGTTAAAACATCACCCTGACCCCCCATTCACTCAGACCCACACCGCCCTGCTTCACCTCCTCATCACATGTACCAGCACCTGGAATTACCTTTATTGATTTGCTTGTGTATTTACCATCTACTTTTCCACCTGGAGTGCAGACCCGTCGAGGACTCATGCATCTTCACCCGTTGCATCCTCAGCACCTAGAACAGGACCCAACACACAAGTCAATGCAACATAAACAGCTGTCAGCTGATGGACGGGAGAAGAAAGGAATCAGGCAACAGGGTCGTTCAAAGCCACTTCTCCAGCAACACTCACCAACTTCCGATTCACTTCTGCTAAGAAACTTCTTTGGAAAGTACAAGTGCTTCTTGGAAAAGTTAAGTCTCATCCATATCATAACAAAAATTGATTTGATAGGATGATAAATATAACAAATATATATTATAAATATATGATAAATGCACAGATATCAGCTATGGTAGCATTCAAGAAAGAAGCATTTTGGTTGAAATGGAAAGAGAGTCTTGAAAGAGGTAGGTAGTCCTGGTGATAGATAGAACAAAGCAACCAGTGTGTGACTGGTCCAAGCAGAGAGAGGAGGTTAGAAATCGGAAAGACACAGACAGCGAGGGACCAGGGCCAATTTTATCTTCTGTAACATCCATGGAAGCTGTGTGCTGAGTACGAGTTAAAAGATCCCAGGGGTGCCTGGGTGGCTCAGTTGGTTAAGTATCTGTCTTCAGCTCCGTTCATGATCTCAGGGTCCTGGGATCAAGTCCCTGATTGGGCTCCTTGCTCAGCGGGGAGCCTGCTTCTCCCTCTGCCCGCTGTTCCCCCTGCTTGGGCTCTGTCTTTCTCTGTCTCTGACAAATAAATAAAATCTTATCAAAAAAAAAAAAAAAAAGATCCCAACTGCAATTGAACAGTATGTCTTAACTACTTCCAAACTAATGTTTCGAAACAAACCGCTGTCTTCTATTGGAATTTGACAGACATTCTGGAATTGTCTTTCACTGAGAGAGCAACAATTTCACAACAGCCAATAATGTACAAGAAACACTGGTTGTTTAATTCAGGTCTCAGCGGACGTTTCCTTCAATGGACACCAGGTGGCGAAACAGACCCCCCCGCCCCCCAAAGTGCACCTCATTTTGGTTCTGCAGCTTGAGTAGACGACTTGGGCGAACCAGTTGTACATCCACGAATCCCTATAGATCGAGATGTTTCAATTCATCAGCAATAGCAGATGGTAGCCTGTGTTTCCACCCCCCCCTTTACTTGAAAGAACACTAAAAAGATCTTCATCTTTTGCTCCATGATTCTCCCCCATCATCCAAACACTACCTTTACTCCAGCTGAATGGAAAATGTGTGAATGGTATAGAGAACACAAGTTAGCGATAATAAGTCTTGGAGTTGCATTTTATGTGTGAAAGTAACTTATTTAATTCATGTTGCTGCAACAAGAAAATGTATGAACATATGTATGTCACATAAGAATATTTCCTCGAGCAAATAGAAATGAATAATTAAAGCTGATGTATTTACTATGATAAGGCTTCCTTTTGGCAGTACCCCAGCAAACCAATTTCACAGCAGAAAAACATTCTTTTTTTTTTTTTTCCTGGAGAGTGTGTCATTGGAACAGAATAAATATGATTAGAGTTGCACCTGCTTTGCAACTTAGGAGTATACTTTTTTAAAAAAGATTTTATTTATTTATTTGACAGACAGAGATCACAAGTAGGCAGAGAGGCAGGCAGAGAGAGAGGGGGAAGCAGGCCCCCTGCTGAGCAGAGAGCCCAATGCGGGCTCAATCCCAGGACCCTGAGATCATGACCTGAACCGAAGGCAGAGGTTTTTAACGCACTGAGCCACCCAGGCGCCCCTGGAGTATACTTTTCCATCTGAGTTTAAATAGCTGCGCCAACCTACAGCCCACAGCCCACAACCCACATTCACCCATCCATCTCTACAACCGGAGATAGCATTTGTTGACCTGTGTGTACCCACCTGTGAAACACTTTCTAGTCTGCAGGGGGGATAATTTAAAATCAATCCATCACTGCTCTAACAAGGTAAACAGGTAAGAAGTTAATGAAATTTATCTGCTGAGCTACCTGTATGGGATCAATATTCGCTACATATTACAGAGTCTGTCATTGCTTTTCCTGGGTGTGTGACAGATGACTCATTTGTGATGTATCTGAGGAGAAGAATTATGTAATTTTAGGGGCAAAAATCATCAGGTTGTTACAGTTCCTTGGGACACTAAAAAATCCATAAGCCGAACAGGAAGGGACCCTGCCTCAACGAGGGAAAAAGTAAGATTTATTAAGACCTATTAATTGCTAGATCTTTTCCAGCTGCCATCTCATTTAATGTCTATTATAACTTCATGAGGCAGAAGTTATACTTAACATTTTCGATGAGGAAACCATGGCTCAAAGAAGCTAGATGATATGCATTAATTAACACAATTACTGAGTAGCCATCAGTATTTAGACCAAAACCTATCTCCTAGACCAGTTCTAGGTTCTCAGTGTGTGGCCCCCTGGGCCAGTAACATCAGCCTCACCAGCATATCTGGACATTTCTTCAAAATGCAAATTCTCAGGCCCCAACCTATTCCTTCTGAGTCAGAAACCCTCGAGGTAGGGCCCAGCAGTTGGTTTTTATGTTATTTTATTTTTTTAGAGAGGAGAATGGGAGATGGAGGGACAGAGGGAAAGAGAGAGAGAAAATCTTAAGCAGATTCCACACCCAGCGTGGAGCCCGATGAGGCTCAGTTTCACAACCCTGACATCATGACCTGCGCCAAGATCAAGAGTCAGACGCTCAACCAACTGAGCTTCCTAGGTGCCCCCAACAACCTGTATTTTAATAAGCCCTTCAGGAGATTTTGACACAAGTTCTAGTTTGAGAATCGCTGTCCTAGAGGCATTCTGCTCTACGACATCATGATACATGGGAGGGAGGCAGAGGGAGAGAGAACAAGTGCTCACAGAGAGCCAAAGGCTATGATGGTTGTGTCCCAACTTTTAGTCCTTATGATAACCACGTAGGTTAGGTGTCATTATTTTAATTTAACATTGAGGAAACAGAAGCTGAGGGTGGTAAGTTCATTTGCAGATGCTCCCAATACCAGTAAGAGTTAGAAAAGCAATTCACAAGACAAATCACCAGAATCTTAAATTTATGATCAACAAACCAGTGAGATATAATAAAATACTTGTTTTAAGCCACTAGGAAAAAGAAAAGAAGAAGAAAAGCAATTCATATTTGGACGTATCTGATTCCATAACCTTTCTTTCCTAACGCACTAGAAAGTTCTATCCTAATAGAGATATTAACTGGCTGTCTGTCTATGCTGAGGGCACTCTTCACACACAATCGTAGCCTGCTTGATTGCGAGGCTTCCCAGCCTAAATCTAGATCAAGCCTAACCAAAGAGAGGGACAGTGCTAGAATGTACTCAAGGGAGCCAAAGGGAGCAAGTAGGTAGCTAAATAGTCTGAAAGCTATTACAAAAGGAATAATTTTTTTTTTTAAATGTTAAGACTCTCACTCTATAATCAGGAAAACCAATCAAGGTTAATTATAAAAAGTTGGAGACCCAGCACCGTATTGTGCAAGGGTCAACGACACCTCCAGGCTTCTTGAACTTGTCGCCGAAATAATGGATATCCCGGTGGTGGGCGAGCCCCTGAAAACGGGTTGAGGTTTCCATAGAGTGATGTGCGAAGTGTATTTTAGAAAGATCTGTCTAAGAAATGGTTAAAGCGAGAAATGCTCTGGCTCTTGAGGTTCAAGGTGTAATTCACCAGAGCAATTACATCTCACTTTTCTTCCATCTCACTTTTACTGTTAAAGGGCTCCATGTTGTACCCCGCTCTAGCCCTCAGCCTGGAGAGACTGGACACAATCCATGGGAAAGGCCAGGAGTCTGAATTTTACTTATGAATGCTCCTGAAATAACAGAAGAGAAGCCCGGAGGAGCTGACCTGTTCCTTCATCCTTCTGAATAAACAGAGAGAAATCATGAGTTCAAGCCCACCCAGGGATGCTATTAATTAATTAATTAAGGCCCCATGAGACTGCTCTAGAAGGGACTTCGAACAGCTTCTTCATACTACCGTCACGGACCCAGAGATGTTTTTTTTCCCCAATGTTCCTGAGAAAGTTTTTTTTTTTCTTTTGCCCACTGAGTAACACCAGGCTTTGATAGTTGCAAATAAAAGATGAGCTCACAGACCACATATCAGAGTCTTAAATGTCCAGCAGAAATAGGACAAAGAGGTGTACTGAGAATCCAGGAAATTGGCAAAAAAGAACAGGTCAGTGGGCCTGCTTGAGGGTTTGCCCACCCCCTCCCCTCCTCCCCAGCATGCTCTGCCGCACTCTGCAAGGACCCGGCCAATGGTAAGCTACGGCTGCTAACAAGATGATGATAATTCAGGGCTCCAGCTGGGTCTTGCCTGGATAGTCAATGAAGTCTCACTGGGGAAAGAAAAAAAAAATGTTCCTACCTGAATCGCTCATCAGGCTGGACTCATTACTGGCTTTTCTATAGTTGGGCTGAAGCAACAGGATGGCAATTTAGGGAGGGCTGATCCAAAGCACATCAAGGCACGGCACCAAATTCAAGGGCACCGCTTAAGCGGCTCCCACCAGCGATGTGGGTTTCAACCGGCACCATCGGAACAAGCTTCATAAAACACGCAGATGACCAAGTAGCAGCAATTCCCAGCAGCTCTCACACGTGGTCGAGCATTAATGCATGGGGTGGGATGGAGAACCAGCAGAAGAGATGGCCACACCCAGAGCCCAGCTCAGCACCTTGTCTGTCCGCGCTGCCTCCCCTCCCAGCCCGGGCTCCAGGAGCTTCCATCCATTTATTAATGCTGGAGCACAGTTCCAACGATTCTGTGACATAAGTACGATTATGTCCCCCTTTCCCACATGCAGAAACTGGGGCTCTCCGTAAGCTTAAGTGTCTTACCCAGGCTAACGCAGCTCTTATGATGTAGGGCTGGGATTCGGACTCAGACGTTCTGACCCCAGAACCCGCCCCGTGAACCCATCACCCTTGCTGGTCAAGTGTGGTTCCCAGAACAGGGATATGGCAGTGGAGAATATCAGTATCGCTCGGGAGCTTGGTGAAAATGCTAAGTAGAATTTCTGGTCCCTCCTGCCATGCCCCAAACTGAATGAAAGTCTGCATTTTAACAAGATTCCCAGGTGAAGCATGTGCTTACTCCATCCAGGGACCAGCCTGCTCTAGACTGCTGTGCCTCCCCTCCCCACCTACTCCAGGTCCACCTGCATACCTGGAGGACAGGGGGGGGACCCAGCAGTGCTGGAGGGAGGGATGGGGCAGACTGTTAGCTAGAGGACAAGGCTGGCATACCACAAGCAGTAAGTTCCAGAGGGGATGCTGAGGTTGGTCTCGTTACTTCCAAAGACACGAAAATGACTCTTCCTGCTATTTCCCCCGAGTTTGGCAATGTTTCATGATGTTAATGGGCTTGAACACTCTGCCGCTCTAATGCTTCCCTGGGTGCCTGAGTCATAACCAAGACACAGCTGCCTACCCCTGACCTCTGTCTCTTAGAGACTGTTAACAGTCTTTGGAGTCTGTCTCAGCGCAGACCTTGTCCCTTTAATAAATGAGCTGGAACTTAAATTCTCTGGCAGAGAATGCCTACCTAGCCTAGACTCAAAGATCTTATTGGGGTTGGGGTGTCTATGTAATCCAGGTCTTCAAAAGGTCTTCCAAAACATACCCCGGAGTCCACTCTAGATTCAATGAGTCACAATCTGCAGGGAGACCTAGGGGTCCTGGTTTTAAAAAGCTTTCCAGGTGATTCTGGTATAATCTCAGGAGCAGCAATTGAAAAGAGCTCTTTCTTTCCCAGTCCCTGTCCTCTCCCAAACAAAATCCCATGGGCTAGGAGAAGGGCGCAGCTTTAGTACTTGGTGGTTCAGCCTATGTTTGGTCACCTCCAGTGACTGGTAACTCACTACCTAATGGGATGGCTGCATTTCGTTTTGAGTCTGTTCTTTTTTTTTTTTTTTTTTTAAGATGTTATTTGTTTATTTGACAGGGCAAGCACAAACAGAGGGAGAGGCAGAGGGAGAGGGAGAAGCAGGCTCCCCACTGAGCTGGGAGCCTGATACAGGGCTCGAGCCCAGGACTCTGGGATCATGACCAGAGCCGAAGGTAGACACTTCACCGAATGAGCCACCCAAATGCCCCATATTTTGAGTCCGTTCTAATGACAAAATGATTTCAACCTTTTGGAATTGGCCTCTCCGAAACTTCCACCGATGATATTGTTTCTATGCTCCATGAGCAGAAACATCTGGTTGATTCCTCTTCTACCCCCTTGTAGGCAAAATGGGAAGTGGAAAGAGCATGGATTTAGGAATCTGTTAGAACTGGGTTTGAATGGGGGCTCTGACACCTGCTCCAATATGGAGGAATCTTGCCCTTTGATGACATTATGCTTTATAAAATAAAGCAGGTATAGAAGGACAGATGTTGTATGATCCCACAAATATGAGGCACCTAGAATAGGCCAGTTCCTAGGGAAAGCAGAACGGTGGTTAGCAGGGACTATGGGTGGGGAAATGGGGAGTGACTGTTTTACAGGTAGAAATTCTGTCTGGGATGAAATTATTCCGGAAATGGATGGTGATGATGGTCACACAACATTGTAAAGCTACTTCATGTTACTGAATTTTACACTTAAAAATGGACAAAAAAGTAAATTTCGTGCCATGTACCTTTTACCACAATGGAAAACGAACAGTGAGAAAAGCTGTGGTTCTGTCATTTCCTGGCTCATGTCGTGTATCTGAACTGCAGCTTCCTCCATCTGTGAAATGGGTACCATATTCTCCTCCGTGCATGTTGTTGTAAGGGTCTGATCGCGCTAATTACATAAAGCCCCCGGGACTGCATTTATATTTTCATGGTAACTTAGGGAGTACAAGTGTTTCTCTGTGAGGAGTGATGGGAAGCTTGGGTTCGTCATTGCTGGTGATACAAACACCGAGAGAAAATCAAGACTAGCAGTCAGAGAGGGCAGAGCTGACCTGTTAAGAAATCTGGACCCAAATGAGTTCGAAGACAAAAGAGCAGCCTTCCAAGGCACTGTGGCTTTTAATAGGCAGTTGATCTATGGGCCCAAATTCCTCCCAGGGGCTCTCTGCTGATTCTCCTCCGTGGTTAGGAAGTAGGCAGTTCCAGGAGCTCTGGCCAAGACAATGGTTCTCAAACCTGGCAGTGCTTTAGAATGGCAAGGGAAGGCTGTTGAATATCTGGATGCCTGGCCCCATTCCTGGAGCCTCTCATTCAATGGGACCTCGGTTCAGGACTTGGATGGAGTCTCTGTGTTCCTCCAAGTGGTTGTGATGCACTGACAAGTTTGAGGGCCACTGGGCTGGGGACTGCTGTCCTCAAGTAGTTGTCCAATTAGTTCAAGTGGCTGGATGAGGAGAGGGGCTGGGATAAGACCCTGAGGTCCCAGAAGGCCCCTGGAGAGCCAAGAAAGGGAGGAGAGCCCTCACCCAAGATGGGAAGTTTGTGCACACACATCGTTTCTATAACAAAATGAACGCACCTGGCTTGCTTGTACAGTCATAGACTATGGTAAGAATTCTTGTCCCCTCAAAGGTCCTCCTAGCTGGATGAAGACTAAAATGGACATGATATGGATTAACAGGGGAAACCTGATTTGATAGGTGTAGCGAAGGGGAATCCTCGTAGACATGGAAATTCCAAACACGGGCAAAATGGGGTCTGTATATCATTCTGAACTGAGGCGAAGGGCGAAGTCTTCGGAGGGCTTCAGAGGGCAGAAATGTACTTCATGGACGGTTAAGGAGAGCAGATGTTTTGTAATGAGATAGTTGTCCTGTCCAAATAGATGGGGCCCTCAAAAAAAAAAAAAAAAAATGATCTCTGTTAATCCCTTGTTCTGGGAAAGAGCCCAATTTAGATTCTTCTGTGTGGGCAAAGGAGGAAAAATTTCCTCTGGAGCCTGCAGGATCTCAAGAGCCTTTGGCTCTCCATAACCCACATGCCAAAGTGGCCCATTCTGGGGGGACTGTCCTGAGCCCCATCAACAGGGGAGGCTGGAATTTGAAAAGTGAGAAAGGTATGTTCTGAGTGTGAATTCAGACCCAGCAAAAATCCCATTACTTTATGTATCAAAATCAGCTTCCAATTGTTTTGGGCTCCTACCCAATGACTAGCAGAAAGGTCAACCCCAAGAGAGTCTGGAGGGTCCCACCACCCTCTCTTGGTCATAGAGTTCTCTGCCTTCAGAGGCATTGGCAAAGTGGGGCAGAAGCTAGGGCCGAGGCCTTGGTCCCTCCTCACCACCATCTTTCAAGCTGTTCTTTGGCCTCCAAAATGTTACAGATCAGCTTGCGTCCCACCAAGTCATGGTCTCAGAGTCTCAGACATTGTTGCTCTGTGGTCTCAGAAATAGTGCCCTTCCAAACTGCTCTGAGGCCCCCTTCAGTGCCCTGAAGGTACTGCATGCAAAAGGCCTGCTTGTGCACACTCCGAGTGAACAGCCACCTCCCCTCTGCTCATTTCTGCCTCCCGTGTTGCCTTCTAGCTGCTCTCATGTGCTTGTTTCTGCAGATCCATCCACAATGTGCTGTTGGACGTGCCATGCTGGCCCCTCCTTCTTAGGAAGGGGAACCAGTGGGGAATGGAGAGAAGAACCCCAGTTAAAGACCTATTTTTTTCCTCAGTAATTCTGGAGTCCATGGTTGGCTCCCCGCTCTTGGCATTGCCCTCAGCATCTTTGAGGAACAAACACATCTTTGAGGTCAACCAGGGATAGCTGCGGCAGCCCCACAGTCATAGCAATTACATTTTCTAGAAGGCCGATGGAAAGTGCCCCCGACCCCGCTCCCACCCACACCAGGAATGGGCATTTCCCAAAGCCCACTTCTCCTGAATCACCAGCCGGACCTGCTTAATGTTGCGGCTAACAAAGCCTAAATTTTGCTGAACAGTCACGTCCTTGATGTTAAGTCTGGCCCTAAGATTTACCTTCATAAATGGCTGCAGTAGAAAATGTCCTGAAACTTCTGTTCTGCTCATCCTATCCCAGATGTCTGTGGGTCAGGGTTCTGAGCCTTGAATGACAGCAAGTAACTCCAGCAACTGTAAGCACAAAAGAAATGCACTAGAAGCACATCAGGGCATCTGTGGGTTCTGCCGGAAGGCTGCAGAATGAGGCTTGGAAAAGGCAGGACCAGAGGAGGAGAAGCGGCAGGAAACCCACCTGTGGCGCTGGGCAGACAGGACCAGAGACCACAGGACTTGAAACGTGACTGCCGTGAATAATCTCTCCCCCCCAGTGCTTAAAAAATATATATATATCTCTACAGGGGCCCCTGGTTGGCTCAGACGGTTAAGCGTCAGACTCTTGATTTCAGCCCAGCTCATGATCTCGGGGTCCTGGGATGGAGCCTGAGTCAGGCTCCCAGTGCTCAGTGCAGAGCTGGCTGGAGAGTCTCTCTCTCTCCCTCTTGCTCTGTCCCTTGTAGATTAATAAATAAATAAATAAATAAATAAATAAAATCTTTTTAAAAACCCACTTGTAAGGCGCCTGGATGGCTCAGTGGGTTAAGCTGCTGCCTTCGGCTCAGGTCATGATCTCAGGGTCCTGGGATTGAGTCCCCCATTAGGCTCTCTGCTCAGCAGGGAGCCGGTTTCCTTCTCTCTCTCTCTCTGCCTGCCTCTCTGCCTACTTGTGATCTCTCTCTGTCAAATAAATAAATAAAATCTTTTAAAAAACCCACTTGTATAGTAAGCCATAAACATTTTAAGAAACTCAACTTCTTAATATTAACTAATTAATTAATTTTTAGCTTTATTTTTAAGCAGACTCCATACCCAGTTTGGAGCCCAGTGTGGGGCTTGAACTCACCACCCTCTGATCAAGACCCGAGCTGAGATCAAGAGTCGGATGCTTCACCCTCGGAGCCACTCAAGTGTCCCAGTACTTTTGTTTCCTTTGAATAAATTCTCAGGGTGGTAATTACTAGATCATATTGTATTTCTATTTCATTTATTTTTCTTTTTTTGCACTCATTTACATTCCCAGCAAGCGTTTGGGTGGGTGGCATGCCGCACGTTCTCACCGCCATGGCCCCGTCACCACCATCCATCTGCACAACTGTTTCATCTTCCCAAACTGAAACTCGGTCCCCATGAAATGACTTCCCGTGGGCCCCTCCCCCAAGCCCCTAGAAGCTACTTTTCTATTCCCAGTCCCTATAAGTTTGGCCACTCTAGCTACCTCATATAAGTGGCATCCTATGGTCTTTGTCATTCTGTGACTTTATTTCATTTGCCATCACATCCTTAATGTTCATCCGTGTTGGAGCAGGTAACCGGATTTTTTTTTTTTTCATTTTAAGGCTGAATGATACTGTGTGTATATCCTACATATTTGATATCCATTCCTTTGTTGATGGAGGCTTGGTTTCCTTCCCATGGTGGATAATGTGGTTATGAACCCCGGTATACAAAGAGCCCTTCCAGACCCTACTTTCAGTTCGTTGGGGATGTAACTAAAAGTGAATTACTGGGTTGTATTGTGAATAATCTCCCCTTTGTTCCTACACCTCTAGCTATCACCCTCTGCCCCAACCCACTCAACCCTAGACAACCCTATGTTCCCATCTCCACAGATTTTCCTGTTCTGGGCACTTCACGTGAATGGAATCACATCATGTGTGGTCTCCTGTGTCTGGCATCTTTCACGCAGCATCCTGTTTTCAAGGTTCATCCGTGTTGCAGCTTGTGTCCATACTTCATTCCTTTTTGTGGCTAAACGATATTCCAGTGTGTGGATAGACTATGTTTATTCCTTTATCAGCTGATGGACATTTGGGTTGTTTCTCTTGCCTATTCTGAACAATCCTGCTATAAACATCTGGGATCAAGTTTTTGTGGGAACATGTGTTTTTATTTCTCTTGGGTATACAAGTAGGAGTGGAATTGCTCTAGCTTTTCTTTTTTAAAAAAATTTTTTGAGAGAGAGAGAGAGAGAGAGCACACGAGCAGGGGCAGTGGCAGAGGGAGACAGAAAGAGAGAGAGAGAGAGAGAGGATCCTCAGGCAGACTTTGCACTGAGTGCAGAGCCTGAAGCAGGGCTCGACCCCAGGACCCTGAGATCACGACTTGAGTTAAAAGAAGAGTCAGAGGCTTAACCGTCCGAGCCACCCAGGCACCCCTCTAGTCTTTCAATTTTTAAAGACAACTGTGAGATTCATTCTACATTGCTCCCCAGATGGTCTCCCGCTGGATGGAGGAGCCCCAGGGCCCACCCTGGAGGCAGCCCAGTAATATACCCTTCACTGTGCTCCCTTTTCCCCCATTGCTCGTTCCCTGCCCCTGCAGGCTTGCTCCTGGGGATTCTCTCCACCATAAGTTCCCCAAACCTGAGTCCTTGTCTCTGGCTCTGCTTTTTAGGCAACTCAAGCTAAGAAATGCAAGCTCACCATTGGCACAATCCATCGACACACTTGGTCTTCCAGGGTCAGGGGGAAGGAGAATGAGGCTCTTCCACCTTCCATAAAGGGAGGCAGAGCCTGTGGCCCCAAGACTCACACCCAAATAAGAAGCATGTGCTGGTGTAAGGTAAGAAAAATAAAATATCCATCACCCCCCCCAAAAAAACCCCAAAAACAAAAAAACAAAAAACAACCCCCCCAGACATCCCCTATAAGGGGATCCCAGGGTATAGAGGAAGAGAACCCACATATTTGGTGCATACTACACTAACAGAGACCCACTGAGTTCCCACAGCAGCAGGTAGATGTTGTCAGAGAGGCTGGGAATTTGCTCAGGGTTGTCCAGGAAGGGGAGGGCCCAGCCCGGCAGCCAGATTCGTCTGGTTCTAGCCGCTGTCTTCTTTCCCATCATCATCATGCCATTCCTGCAGTGCTTCTCACAGCAAAACTGTAATTCCCTAATTGCATTGGAGTGAGAGTGACTTTTTGGCGCCGTATCCCTCTGCAAATGATGCCAGATGCTACTTTACCAGCCTTACGAGCTTCCATCATTGCTCGGCTCTCCTTTTCCCTGGACAGAGTGTAATTTCCATTTGCTTTTCAGCAATTGTATGGGTTGAATGCGGTTCTGAATTTTTTCGTCCTCAACACCGGAGGGGCCAAGGAAGGGCTGGCAGCCCCCAAAGGGACCCCTTTGGCATGAAGACACTTTTGAGCTGAAAAGCAATTCAAACCCAACAGATTCAGGAGAAGCTCTTTACGTTGCACTCGACTGCCTTGAAAGAATTTACATGGAAAACCCGCTCCAGAAAGAGAGTTATCACCACAGATATGATACGCATCATATCACCATAGATATGATTATGATATGAATGAGGTACGACAGACAGAGAGGAACCTAGCGAGGCTGTTTGGATCAAAGTCCTCTGGGTCTCATTTTGTCCGAGTTGCCCAGCCAACATTTGTCTACCAAACATTCTCCCTTTTCTCTCTACCTGAAGTTTGCATTCCTTCCCTTTGAAGACCCAGGCCCCTAGCCCCTCTCCTTTGTTCAGAATGACAATCACACTTCGTTTTGCCCATCTTTGGAATTTCCGTGTCTGTAGGTTTCCTGTACAAACACCATCAAATTTTATTTTCTGCTGTTAATCTGTCTCATGACATTTGATTCTTAGTTTGGCTAGAAGGACCTCGAAGGGGACAAGAATTCTTCTTCTCTACAACACATAGCCAGGGTGGTGCTCCGGGGCAGGGATAGGTATCCCTGTTGAAGGGGCAAGTCCGAGACACGGCAGCATCTCTCCTGTAATGACCAGCTTTAGGTTCTTCCTCGATTAAAACCGAGCATGTCTCGTGAGCAAACACTAGAAAACCACTCACCCCTAAGACCATTTGTGGCTGCTGCTGGGGGCTGTAGGTGATAAAGCCATTCAGCCTACAGACTCTACAGTGATCATGTGCCTCACCAGGGTCAGCAGGGGGGGAAAGCCCACCTTCCTACTAGGTTATAACAATGGCAACAGCAAAAATGATGTCCGCAGCATTTGATGGAAAGAATGGCAGCTTAGCGATCAGAAGAGCTGAGAATGAGGCCAGACTCTGAACTTTCCAGTTGTGTGAGTTTGACCTAGTCCCATCACCTCTTCAACGTCCATGTCCTCATCTTTAAAACGAGGCTTTGGTAACGATCGGATTAAATTATATTTGTGAAGGGTCTATACAAATGTTAGCTTTGTTACTGTTCTCCTCAGAAGGACCATAATATATGTTATTTTTTAATAACATTAATAGCATTAATAGCACTAATTAATAGTATCTGTACAAAGAAATGACTCAAAAGCCTAAGTCTTGTTTTAGAGATACCCATGGCATGGACAGGAGGAAGAAAAGGAACCTGTTAAATCCATGTCTAAGTTTCAGAAAGAGCCCAAATACTTTATTGTTTTTAATGATTTATTTATTTATTTGAGAGAGAGGGAAAGACAGAGGAGGAAAGGAAGTCCAGCAGACTCTTGTCTTGTGCACAGAGGTCAACCTGGGGCTCGATGTCACGACCCTGAGCCCAAATCAAGAGTCAGAGGCTCAACTGACCGAGCCACCCAGGCACTCTGAGCCCAAATACTTTAAAAACAGCGGTTCTCAAAGTGTGGGACTGGGATCAGCAGTAGAAGCATCATGCAGGAATTTACTTAAAATGCAAATTCTGAGGCCCCACCTGGACCTATTAATTCAGAAACTCTGGAGGTAGGGCCCATTTTAATGAGATTGAAAAGATTTCATTAATGAATTAAAAATGTTTTAAATTAATAAAAATTCGACACGATTAACATTCTTCGGGTGGCTGAAGTGGGAGACCCAGGGCTTTCAATATGTGACCTCAGTTACTCCTGAAAACAACACCAATAGGAATGTTTTATTATTATTCCCAACTTACAGTCAAGAAAACTAAGTCTCAAGAGAGAAAAAGGATTTGTCCAAAGTCATAGGGATTCATCTGACTCCTAGATACTTCCCTCCTATGTTGCGAGTTATCCTTTAGAGATATTAAATACCTAAGACAGACTTTCCAGGCGATGACTAAGTAGGCTGGCACAAACTTCCAGATCAGCCAGTAGAGTGACTGCAGTGTATCAGGAAGATATGTCACTAAGAAAACAAGACCAGCAGGGAGTATGTATTGTGCTGCGGTGACTCACTGGGGCTCAGGGGCCCCCACTCCGATTATATGCACCCTCCTGTGACCTTTCCATATCTTACTGATCCTTTCCTGATTGGCTCTTCTGCACAGTGCCCCATCATTCCCACGCTGCCTGCTCCCCACCCTGTTTCAGCTCCACCACCCCCCCCCCCCCCCCCCCCGGAGACAGGGTTCTATCCCTGGCTGAGATTTCAGGCCAGCTGACCTCTTCCAGGGACCTCTACAGAGCACCCTGCCCTCTGTGTCCTCTTTGGACTCTGTGGGCACAAGCAAGAACCTGGGCATTTCCATTCCGCTTTAACTAAAAGGTCCTCTTTTCCAGACTGACATTTCCTTGTACTGAGGGTGGGGCCCCTCTACTTCGGGCTCTTTCTTTCTTACTCACTGCAACTCCACTACCTCTGGACATGTCGCCCCACCACCAGTGAGGACAACCAAGACTCACCTACAACACTTCACATAGAAACCCTCCTCTCGGGGCACCTGGGTGGCTCAGTGGGTTAAGTCTCTGCCTTCGGCTCAGGTCATGATCTCAGGGTCCTGGGATCGAGCCCCGCATCAGGCTCCGGGTCTGCTTCCCCCCCACACCTCTGTCTGCCTCTCTGTCTACTTATGATCTCTGTCTGTCAAATAAATAAAATCTTTTTAAAAAGAAAGAAAGGAAGGAAGGAAGAAACCCTTCTCTCCCAAATGAGTTTTCCACTTTCCATGTTAGGGGCCCCAAAGGTGTAGCAGGCCGCCACCACCCCCACCACCAATACTTATTCCACACTCACAGGAGGGAAGAGTTGAAATCTTGTAAGTCCCAGGGAAATGTTTCCTTAATGATCTCTGGTTTCCCAAGGCTGGGTGAAAAAGCAAGTTACAGTCAAGTTTCTGTTCAAGCCACTAGAAGACTTGGGGGACGACCTTTCAGGCTGTCTTTCCTGCACATAATCCTGCTTACATCTGTCTGGACATTCTAGCTGCAAAGGAGCCCATGGTATTTTTAGCAGCACAACGTCTCCAGAATAGGCTCCAGAAGAGGCTAGCAAGAAACAAGGGGCAAAAGGCGTTGGGTAGACAACTAGTATTCTCAGACACCAGGGGCAGAGCTGGCTGCAGAAATAGTGAGTTTTAAGGTCAGTCATAGTAATTCCATGAAGGCCAAGAAAAGGCCATACAATTTGGCAACCAAGAAGTCACTAAAGACTTTGGAAAGGGTGGGCTGGGTAGAGCGTTGGGTTGGGAGTAGGGTGTGGTAGAAGACACAGGACAAGGGTTAGACAATGAGCGCAGGCTGAGGAAGACAAGTTGGAGGACCCACACGTCTCTACAGAGAGAATAGAATAAAGAGGAGAGAGAGAACAGAAACATACACAAGCTCTCGCCTTTATTTTGCCTGCATCTTTTCTGCTCCTGACTCCATCTTGACAAGACTTGCTAACAGCGAAATTGATTTGGGCTTCAGCTACTCTCTCTCCTTCTTCCCAGGGCAGGTGCTAATGAGCATTGAAATGGCCAGAGGTTGATCTGCAGGAAAGAGGAGGGAGACCTTGGAAGAGGTACCAGCCCAGTGCTCACAGCAACGAGGATTTTCTCATCACAAAAAGCTTTCTGTTACCTTCTTAGTCTTAGTCCTGCTGGCCCTTGATGTCCCCTTCCTTTTCTGCTTTTTGTTCTTCCTTAAAGATCCTTTCTTTCTTCCACCCCTACTACATACCTTAGGTAGGGAACTTATATTTACTGAGCACCTACTATGTTCCAGATACTGAGCTTGGAGCCTCATGTCCATTATCCCAAGAAGTTTTCCCAGTAGTGTCTGGTGGTGGTGGGGGGGGGGGGGTGTTCCAGTATTATTCGCATTTTACAGAACAGGAAATTAAGATTCACAGAGGTCAAATAATCTATCAAGGTCACACAACTAAATAGATTGCCCCTGGGAAGTACACCTAGATCTATTTGTCTCCAAAACCCTCGTTCTCTCCATCACTTTCGGGATGATCCATGAAGTGCTATCAGGAAGTTGCAGAAATGTAATTATTTATTTGAGTATAAATTCACAAAACAGACATGAAATCCCTGTTTCTTTGTTTGTTTGCTTTTTATAAAGTTCTGATCTGTCTTACTATCAAGAACCACTGGTTTGCTACTCAGAAATCCTCAGAAGGTTGATCTGGAGGACTCCAAGCTGTGGCTGTCTGTCTGGGTTTTCTGTGAGCCTAGACAAGCAGCAAGCCCCCAGCTGCTCACCCAGCCCTCTCCAGGGGCACCACTTGATCTGGGAGCAAAGCGACAGTGAGTGGGAACCAGGGGCGGCAGGCCTCGGCTTACAGATCTCTCAGACAAAAGAGTATCAACTTTCGTAACAACTTGACATTGACAGAGTTTTTAATAAACAGAGTTTTTCTACAGTTACAGTTCCAGTCCTTTTCACAAAAAGTCCAAGAGGGTTTTGGCCCCCACTTGGATGATCAGCAGTAATAAAGCATTTGGACTGAATCCACTAGAGGCCTTTCCAAGACCCTGTGTGTGTGTGTGTGTGTGTGTGTGTGTGTGTGTGTGTCTCCCTCCCTCCATCTCTCCAGGCCAGGTTACATTTCTGATCATTCACTGAGGCTCTTTTATCGGCGGAAACCTGCCTTAGAACATATTTTTGTGGTAAAAGAGGCAAAAGGTGGTGATCATGTGTTTGTTTATAATTTTCTCATTAGAAGGCCCTTTAGTGAACCAAAAACAACCTATTTGACCAACAAACATTTACTGATTTCTTCTAAAGCTGAGTAAACATGCGAAGAAATTATTGGCTGTAGCTAGAAAATGAGATCCTAACTTATGGGGGGGCCCATTAACCTTTTCATTCCAAATGTCTAGTGGAACGAATTTGCTGATACGTCGGTTGGGCATGGCAGTGATGGAGGCTATCTGAAGCATTTTGTCTTTCACTTTTTAAAAAACTTGGATCAAGCCACTGTGTTGTGCAACATGAATATTTTTCTTTAAAAGGCAAGTATATAGAGAGATTACCTCTGGGGGTTGGGAAGGGAGGAGGCAGTGGGGAGAAAAACATTTCTCTAATATTTGTATTTTTACCATGTGCCTATCTGAGCCCTTTAAAAAAAAAAAGCTAAACAAATACTAGTTCAGATGAAAAAAGAACACCCCCACAAAAGAGGGGGCACAAATAAAGGTTGTTTTTGAGAAACTCGCCCTTTCTGGAGAGAGTCACTAGAAACCTATCATTGCTGTTCCTTTCAAGCTGACATGCCTGTTGTAAATTACAAAGTATCTCAGTTGCTAAGATCACTAAAAGGGAGAAATATGGATGGAAGGGCTTTGGGTTTTGATCCCAGCTTCTGATTTGTTCTGGCTGGTTCTCATTGTCCCATGCACCCAATGCAGGGGGAAGGAGAAACACGAGACTTTTTCCTGAACATTTGGGGGAAAACTTTTTTGGCTCTAATTCTCTGGATGTTTCAGGAACACTCACATTGCCTTTAGCTCTCCACTTTGTTTTGTTCAAGAAGCTCCAGCTCCCTCATCCCCATTTGTAAGTGGTGTTTCCTCTCTTCCTTTCTTTTTTCTTTTCTTTTCACTTCCTTCCTTTCTTTCCTTTCCTTCCTTCCTTCCTTCCTTCCTTCTTTCTTTCCTCCTTTCTTTCTTTCTTTCAAGATTCATTAATTTGGGGCCCCTGCCTGGTTCTGTTTGGATGCAAAGGGGTCCAGCACCTCGGGCAGCTGCCGCTGAAACCTACATGGAATCTTTTCCAATAAAAGGGAATCCACTTTGCATATGCCTTGGGGACGTGCAACTGCAGCATCCAGAAACAGTAACAAGAGAGGATCGCTCCATATCCTGCACGCCCTTCCTTAAAATACACATACTTATTTAACTCTCACATGAAGCAGCAGGAGGCAAGTTGGTGACTCTTAGGCTACTTTATGTTACCAAAAGACTCTTTTTATTTTTTCAAAGCTCTTATTTATTTGAGGAAGAGGGAGAGCACAAGGGGAGGGGCAGAAGGAGAGGGGGAACGTCCAGCAGACTCTGCGCTGGGTATGGAGCCCATCATAGGGCTCAATCTCAATCATGAGAACATGACCTGAGCTGAAATCAAGAGTCAGATACTTAACCAACTGAGCCATCCGGGCCTCCCCAGGACTCTTTGAGAAAAAAAGGTTGGTGTCTGATAGTTCAGTCCAATAAGCCAACATTTTCTAGACACTGCAGTGGGTAGAAATGGGTGTGCTTATATTTTTGTAGGAGACCCTATGTCTGAAAATGGAATTTTATGAAAGGATAAATTAGAAGTATTGTAAATAGTTTTCTTACTAAGTCCTTCTTTTTTTAATTCCGTAAAGACCTTCTTCAGATAAGAGCTTTTCAAACTTATCCTAGTATTTTTTTTAAGATTTTATTTATTCATTTGATAGACAGAGATCACAAGTAAGCAGAGAAGCAGGCAGAGAGAGAGAGGAGGAAGCAGGCTCCCTGCCTAGCAGAGAGCCTGATGCGGGGCTCGATCCCAGGACCCTGGGATCATGACCTGAGCCAAAGGCAGAGGCTTAACCACTGAGCCACCCAGGCACCCTATCCTAGTAAGTTTTAAAGATGATTCATGGCTTGAATTGGGAATCAGAAGAACTTAAACTAAAGAGTGAAAGGTCGCTGTTATGGTTATGATCTAGTTGTAAGTGAAGTCAGAGCATCGTCCAAAGATAATCAGCCATTAGATGAAACAAGTTGGCCCTGAGCTTCTTGAAGATGGGAAGCTTAGCTTCCATTTCCAATTCCAAGGATCCAGGAATACGTCTGAGTAGCATCAGAAGCCATGGGCCATGCACTCTGCCTACCGTGCTTGAGAGGATAGGGCACAGGAGGGCCATCCCTGGAGCAACTGAGATTTCAGGGGCATGAGGGTATGGGGGCATCAGGATGGAGGAAGAGCCGTGAGGACTCAGGGAGAGAACAGGACAGGGCAAGCGTGGTTCTGATAGACAGGACAGGTTCTAGAGTTTGCATCCTTGGGCACAAAAAGGGAAAGATTGGGCAACATCCCCCAGAAACCTGGGGCTCCCTGAGAATCATCTTCCTGGCAGAGACGGGGAATAAAGGATTGGAGGAAGAGGGAAGAGGTTGATTAACTTCCCCTTCTCATGATCTCCCATTTCGTAGGCACCAAAAGTGGGATGTGGCTCCATGACCCTCGGTAAAGCTGGAATGACAAGGTCGAGAAGGCTACCTGTCCTCTCAAGTCTCTCCCATTTCCCCGATCATGAAGACTTACCTAAAAAGCCAGAAAGACAACCCGCAGATAGATAGAAAAGATTTAAAAATGCAAAGAAGATCAACTGAGGGAGTTAACAAGCAACGGATGGCTTGGGTCAATGTGAGAAGGGCGGGGACCAGATTCCCTTTGGGATTCTGCTGGTTCAGTTCAGCCTAGCCCACTGATTTGGAAGCTCCACCGCAAGAAGGAATTTATTTTAGTAACTGCTTGTACACAGTGGGCACTCTAGGAATATTTATTGGATGTGGAATGCATGGAGCCAGAATGTGCTAGATGTTGTGCCAGAAAGTGGGAAGGTACAAAGAAAGGATTTTATAAAGCTTGCTGTTGGGGAGACTGAATAGGAAAAGATAATTGTCCCAGAGTTTGCGAGGGATAAGCTTTGGGGGAGGGGGTGGGCTGGGGGAGAAAGAGAAAAAAGACAGGGCACAGAAAGAAAGAAATACTTAATAGGTAAAGGGAGGCTCTAACACTACTGAGTTGGGAAAGAGGTAAATGGAAACAAACTTGACCGCACCAGTGACATGCCCAAGGGCTGCCTGGTTCTCTTTATTGATGCAAAGTCCAGCAGAAACTTTTTGCCCAGGTATTTTTGTCTTGATGGTCAGATATCTAACCCCTTAGAAGGAGCTGTAGCAGAGTTCATTCGCAACACTTTACTCACACCTATGGTATAAAACTGGGGGTATGTGGCTGGAGTCTGTCTAGAGTGTCATTTATATACCAGAGAATTTTTTTTCAAAAATTAAAAAAATTTATTTATTTGACAGACAGAGATCACAAGTAGGCAGAAAAGCAGGCTGAGAGAGAGGGGGAAGCAGGCTCCCCACTGAGTAAAGAGCCTTGTGCAGGGCTTGATCCCAGGACCCTGAGATCATGACCTGAGCTGAAAGCAGAGGCTTTAACCCACTGAGCCACCCAGGTGCCCTGAGTTTAAGACATCTTTATCAGTTTTAGGGACTTTATCGCTTCTCAGCCTTTTGGCTAAAATCAAGTGTAGTTTTAGTGACTTTGCTAGTATGTGGTTAAGAAACTGCACTGGAAAAGCCATAAGAACCATAAACCATTCACCGTCTGTTGCTATCCAACTTTGATAGTCTCCATAATATGATCTTTCTTTACCATATTCTATCCCTGTGATAAATGATTGCAAATAAAAGCAGAATCCTCCCGGGCACATAAGGGAAGGACAGGCTGTGACAAACACAGGATAGCTCACAACCACTGTGTGTGCCTTTTTTAGTTCTTAGCTTACAAAAACAGATGATTATTCATTAATGATTCTCACCATCTTAGGTTAAGACTAACATAGTTGCAGAAGAACAATGTATCAAACATTGGAGTTTGTGTTCCTTTGCAACATCTTTGCTCTTTGCTGAGTCTGGGAGCTCCTAGGTGAATGATACACTCTGTCGAAGGAGAAAAGCCTAACAAAAGAGGTAGTGACTCGGATAGAGGTGTTGAAATATTTGTTTTGCCTGTTTGTTCCTACTTTGAGCTCCATTAAGGAAGCTCTGCACTCAACCGCTACAAATCATTCTCACACCACTAGATGGAAGACTGGCTTCTCTCCGACTCTTTCAATATTTACATTCTGTCAGCTGCAGCTTTAGTTCCTCACCAAACGATTTCCTAAACTGGAAAAAGAAAAAAGAAAAAAATCCCATGCTACCGTAGAGAGAACCAACTTAGGAGAATTCCTCTTATCAAGATGTAGAGTCGACAGGCACCTGCTGATGCCACAGGACCCATCATTGCACATGGCAGACCGGTGAGTGGACGGGTTTAGGACGTGCGCAGTGGGTCAGGCTGCCAGGGTTCAAATCTCTCAGCTCTGCTAATTCCTAGTTGCATGATAGTGCCTATGTAACTTTACCTCTTAGTGTCTCCGTATTCTCCATATTGCTCCTTGTAGGTTACGTGGGGGATAATATTAACACCAACTCCTATGATGTGAGGTTGAATAAGTTAACACTTGCCTGTAAAAAGCTTGAAATAGGGGCGCCTGGGTGGCTCAGTGGGTTAAATGTCTGCCTTGGGCTCAGGTCATGATCCCAGCGCCCCACTCAGCAGGGAAGTCTGCTTCTCCCTCTCCCTCTGCCCCTACCCCCAGCTTGTGCTTGCTCTCCCTCCAATAAATAAATAAGATCTTTTTTAAAAAGCCTAAAATAGCTCCTGGGACATCATTAAGCCCCCGAGAAATGTTAAGTGCTTTTTTATTGTCATTCTCTCCCGCTAAACTGTGTAAGTTATCAAGTCTGTTTAGGTTAGCTATAGAGTGCTAAATGATCTGGTGTCTATTACAGGTATTTTTAGAGATGGTGTTTATAAATTTATCATTTATATTTCATTGGTCCAAATGGGCAAAGAATACCATTGTTTGTGCCTGGGCAGACTACCCTGGACGTCATTATTTTTGTGTGAGAGCAGCTGACATCAAGGGGATGTTTTCCGTGTTCAATTAATTCACTCCTTTGAAATTCCACTCACATTGTTTTCTAAGGCTATAGAGCCATTTGTAGCCCAGATTCTTTTTCACGTTAGATCTTCTTTTCTACACAAAGGTACATATTTTTACATACCTATAGCTTTAGCTCAAACCACTTTTTGCTTCCTGACTCCTAGGCTCTCAGGGAAGCACCAAGTTTTAAAGGTAAAGAATTTAGATTTGACAGCTTTTAGTCCACTTCCCTCTCAAGATGTGTTTGGTACTTTTGGGAAAACAACCCATGCACTCTTAGAAATGTATGGGCACACAGGACCCCAGCTTTGGAACTTGGACTTCCCACAGTTCCTAGACCCTTGCACAAGGGCAGGAAAAAAAATATCTCCATGTAAGCCTGGGGATAAGATAAAATCACCCACAAAGCTGCTGTTAAAAAGAAGAGCACAGGCTGAAGATGGCGTCACTCAGAACCAAGTCCCCAGATGCTTTGTATACAATCCATTTCCCCAGAAATGTAGTCGTACTTAACAGGTCAACCAGGAAAATTTTCAGTCCATCTCAGTGTGTCTGCCACCTGGGTCCTCTCCGTGGCTCCCCGAAGAAAGAGGAGGTAATCTATGTGATAAGACATCTTGCTTTTCCTGCTAGAAAGCAGCCTCACCTGGAATAATTCTTTTCTTTTGCTGATAACTTTCTTGCCCTCCCTTCTTCTATAACAGCTTCCATTTTGCACTGCTTGGGAACACCTCAACTAGGCAGATGGGAGACTGCCTGATTCATGAATTGTTGAATAAAGCCAATTACATCATCAAACTGACTTGGTTGAATGTTGTTATTTAACACGGTCAACGTGAGTTTTTATGTCCCACTTTTGTCCTTCTTCTGTTTTTCCCAGAAAACCCCTCAGAGCATATTGTCAACCTTCATGTTTAAATTTACTAATGTTGCAGTTTTAAAAATTTTTAAGTTTTAATTTATAATATAATTTTTAAGTTTTAAAAGTTTTTACGTTCTTCCTTAAGCTTTTAAGTTCAATTTACAAAATCTTACTCTTTTATTTACAAATCACTTTAGAGATGCTTCAAGAAAACCCTAACAAACTATGGTGAAGTACCAATTGTCTGGCAAACACAGGTCCCCCATTAAGACTCACTCCTTAAGTTTTATAAATCAAAGGGATTAAACTTTGTAAAACTGATGAATCTTCAAATTCTCTGAAGTGCTTTACTTCTGCCTATAAACGCAGTATGACTTCAACTTGAGATCACCGTCTAAATCCATTACTCGGTTGCACATTTTAAATTAGAAACACAAAGTAAATCTGTTGAAAGCCCTCCTATGTCCAGTTCTCTCTAATACAAGTATATAGTTTATTTTTAAGATCAATGCAATCATACAAACACCACAGCTATTTTTAAAAAATATTCTCGTATTTATTTGAGAGAGAGAGAGAGCCCCAGGATGAGGGGCAGAGAGAGTAGGAAAGAGAGAGAATCCTCAAGTAGACTCCCTGCCAAGCTCAGAGACCAAAGAGGGTAGGGGATGGGGCTCAATTTCACGATCCTGAGATCATGGCCTGAGCTGTAATTAAAAGTCAGAAGCTTAACTGACTGAGCCATGCAGGTGCCCCCGAACGCTGCAGGCTTAATGTATTTTATCATCCATACAGGTGGATCTAGATCCCCTTGGGATGAAGAATGTCCGTCCACTGAATAGAAGACATTCATACTGTACCCGCCATTTGAGATTGCCTTCTCACTTACTTGAGGCAATTGCAAGACATTCCAAAAGAGAATGAAATCTACAACTTCGACCGCAAGGGTAACTTTTCTCGGGACTGCCTGTGGACTTGAACCTTTTTCAGGGTTGCTCTGCCGCAAACTCCATTCTCCTTATCTGCCTAAAAACAGAGCCATCCAAAAGAACTCAACTGTCATAAATCCCTTCCTGGGGAGTTTCCTAACTTTTATCATTGTCAATGAAATCACTGGGATAAGAAGTCACCTGAACAGATACTGTCACAAAATACCACATTTCCCATCTATTCTCCTAAAGGCCCATTTATCCTCTCTAAAAGTTATTTGTTTTTTGAGTATGTGTCCTTTTTCTCTCCTTCCTACCTCTATTAAGATGTCAGATAGGTCCCAAATTCTAACCACCCCTTTGAGGGACATTTTTCTGTGTGCCTCTGGATAGGTATGTGAATAAACCTCGGTCTTCTCTCCTGTTAATATGTCATTTGTCGGTCTAATTCACATGCTCCAAACAATGAACCTAAGTGGGCAGAGAAATTTTTTTTCTTCCCCAACACTTATGAACCGTACTTAGTCAATATACCTACTTGACAGATCTATCTACTGTTTCCGCTCCAGGGTGGTTCCCATTATCACACCAATGTAATGTTATTTGCCCATAAAAGATGTATTTAGAGCTCAGTGACCACCCTCTTCTACTTTTTTAAAATTTAAATTAAATTAATTCACATATTATTAGTTTCACAGGTAGAGTTCAGTGATCCATCAGTCTTATATAGTACCCAGCACTCATTACATCATGTGCCCTCCTTAATGTCCATCACCCAGTTATTCCATGCCCCCCCCATCTCCTCCAGCAACCCTCAGTTGGTTTCCTATGGTTAAGAGTCTCTGGGGGCACCTGGGTGGCTCAGTGGGTTAAGTCTCTGCCTTTGGCTCAGGTCATGATCTCAGGGTCCTAGGATGGAGCCCCACATCGGCCTCTCTGCTCAGCAGGGAGCCTGCTTCCCCCTCTCTACCTGTGTCTCTGCCTACTTGTGATCTCTCTCTCTCTCTCTGTGTCAAATAAATAAATTTTTAAAATAAAAAAAAAAGTCTCTGATGGTCTTTCTCCCTCTCTGATTTTGTCTTGTTTTATTTTTCCTTCCCTTCCCCTATGCTCCTCTGTTTTGTTTCTTAAATTCCATACATAAGTGAGAAGAGACAATAATTGTCTTTCTCTGACTGACTTGTATCACTCACCATAACACCCTCTAGGTCCATCCATGTCGTTGCAAATGGCAAGATTTCATTTTTTTGATGGCTGAGTAATATTCCATTGCGTATATATAACCACATCTTCTTTATCTATTCATCTGTTGATGGACATCTGGGCTCTTTCCATAGTTTGGCTTCTGGGGACATAGCTGCCCTTCTCTGCTTCTTTTGCCCTGGTTTGCAATAGCGTTCTATAATTTCTCACTTCAATTTCTCTTCTTCCCTTCTCCCTGAAACCCCCTCCAAACAAGCTTTGATGCTCCCCACCTACCCACTGAAACTGTCAATTCTGTCCACTCTTCATCCCCAATATCTGTAACGGTGCTCACACAGGCCATCCGTGCTGTATCAGTATTTATGAAATAAATCGTGTCCTTTTAAAATATTTCCCTTATTCTTCCTATATGTTAGAGCCGGCCACACTTTGTACAGAAATTGGAACAACATTTGAATGGACTCCAAGGCTTTGGGAATCCAAGGGCTCACCATTCTAGTTCCAAAGCCATGCCAAACACACACTCAATTGCAGATCACAGAGTCTGTATTTAAAAAAAAAAAAAAAGGGTAGTTAGTGTGCATTTAAGAGAACCAAGCTTTCACCGCTCCACTGAACCTTGCCAAACAGTGCCACCCCAGAGGAGGCCGGCATTCTACATCGCTTCCTGATCCACCTGTATAAACTATGTTGGACATACCTTCTGAGCTGCTTCTCCAAGTTTTGTTTGAATCTTGGCCTCTGCCAGTTGGTGGAAGTGGTGCTGTTTGTCCTCCATTACTGCATGCAACACGAAACATCCAAACTAAAACGAGATCAAAGTTTTGAAGGTGGTTATGCACGTGCATTAAAGGAGGACTGTCATCAAACATGGAAATGAGCATATGTGAGTTCAATTTTGCCAGGTGGAAGTGTGCCCAGACTTCCTTCCCTCTCCCACTCAAAGCACAAAGTGAATGTAAGTTACACAGAGACAGAGAGTGTATCTGTTGGCCTCACCAGGGCAGCAACATATAGCAAACTATAGCAAAAGTATAACAAACGTATAGGACACTATACTAATATTTCAGGACCTAGCCTTCATTGTCATGCAAATGGCCCCAGAGCTGGTCATTGCCAGCTCACCCTCTGCTCAGCTGCCTTAAAACTCACTCCTCCGCTAACCTACCCTGTTTAAAACCCATCCTAGACTTCTGGTGATGCAAAATCAGAGAAAAGGTACAGAAGAGGGCCCTGCCCTGAAGGGAGAGGTGGAGATAGGTTTTGCCTAAAACAATATATAATAATGGTTATAAAAAAATAACAAAGGGGAGGAGAGAGAGTAAAAAAAAAAAAAGCTTATAGAGCTGTGGGTAGGGGAACAACTATTTCTGGGGGGTGAGGGGATTTATGAAAATCTATTGAGAATGTGAGAAGTCCCCATGAGTGTGGCAAGGAAGAAAGAGGGAAAAAGGCGGTTGAAAAGTCTAGTTGGAGGTTGGTTATGAATTGGCTTTTGCCTGATTCCCTTTGAGGCACTTGAACAAATAAATTACATTATTTTAATTTTAACTTTCTTTTTAAAAAGAAAATATTATTTATTTATTTATTGGGGTGGGTGGAACACAAGCAGGGGAAGTGGGAGATGGAGAAGCAGGCTTCGGGCTGAGCGGGGAGCCCGACATGGGGCTCGATCCCTGGACCCTGGGATCATGACCTGAGCCGAAGGCAGACACCCAAAGACTGAGCCACCCAGGATCCCCTTAACTTTATTTCTTTTTGGTAATTGGACTGTATGTCTTCAAATAACACTCCACTCCAGGGCTGAAGGTCTCTCCTTTTGGGCTATTGTTGAAGGACTCTTGAGTTCCCTGAAGGCAGGGAACATATCTTCTTTTTCTGTATTCCTGGGTGTAGCAAACTGCCTGCCATAGGGCTGTAGCTCAATGTGTACTAGAATGGAAAAAAAAAAAAAGTGGACTGTCCCCTACCGGACACAGTGGCCTTGTGTTAGTGCCCTGGGAAAGGGCAGCTAAATGCCATGAGGAAGGGCCAACTGGTTTTTCTACTGGTCTTCTTCTGGTTTGTCAATTTGTTTTAGTGTTCTTAGCTATTTAACTTTTAAAAATTTAAGGGTTTTGTTAAGGTATAATTGATTTACAATAAATTGCACACAAATTTAAAGTGTTTAATTTGGTGAGTTTTGATACGTGAACATCGTGGGGAACCAACAAATAATGAACGTAGCCATCACCCAAAAAGTTTCCTCCTGGTGTTGAAGTTTTGGCATGTTTTACTTTGTTTCAAGGTTTTAATTCCCTAGAGATAAAGAGATGAGGTAGGAGATAGGTGAAAGAGAATTCGTCTCAAACTGATGATATTATTAAACCTGGGTAATAGGTACATGGAGTTCACTTTCACACTTAGGTGGGCAGAAACTTTTCCCCAGCTGTGGGAAAGTGAGATAACTCTTAAGTACCCACTGCAATTTCGATTAAGAGTGGATGGGAAGTCATGGGAGTTGCTTGGGTTGTCTTTTTTTTTTTTTAATATTTTATTTATTTATTTGACAGAGAGAGAGATCACAAGTAGGCAGAGAGTCAGGCAGAGAGAGGGGGGAAGCAGACTCCTTGCCTGCTGAGCAGAGAGCCTGATGCAGGGCTCCATCCCAGGACCCCAAGATCATGACCTGAGCTGAAGGCAGATGCTTAACCCACTGAGCCACCCAGGCGCCCGTTGGGTTGTCTTTCAACCAGCATTTTCAGAGAATCCAGGAACTATGACCTTCACCGGAAAACAATTTAAAGGTGAGGATGGGGGGCAATGGTGCATGTTTGCAATGTTAATCTTCTACTTCCTTCCATGAATCATCCCATAGTCACAGGGAGTGGAGGGAAACACATTTGTCCTTTGGGAGGAAGAACTAGCTTCAGAGAGGGGAGCTCTCAGCGCTCTTTCTCCAACATGCAGACTTGGTAGAGCTAAGAAGGACCATCCTACCCTGCATTTGTATGAAACTTTAGGATTGATTAAACACTTACACTCATTACCTAGTTGGATGCTTAAGAAAATCCTAGGTTAAGAATATCTCCATTTTTAGAAGGGGAAATAGAGACTTGGAGAAGTTAATTTGTTCAAGTTGCACAGACCAGTTAAGTGCTGAAGCTAATATTTGAACCCACATCTCATTTGTGCCACGGTTACTGTAGAAAACCAGAAGAAAGTGGAGGAAAAACACTTCAAGGCGGGGAGGTCAAACACGGGACACCAAGAAGCTTCCTTAGGTAGCCCATTCAGGATCGACCCCCGTTGTGGATTAGGGCTAAGGAAGAGGCAAGGGTCAGTGGTTTAAAAGAGACTTCTCAGATATTTGACATTCAGATTGGTATGGTTTCTACTCCATGCAACAACCACAAAATTTTGGCAATCAAACTTCGTGTGTTTAAAATAATAAATGCCTCTTTTGTGATTAGAGGAAAACATGAACAAATTATGGCTTGTAAAGTCCTTTCAAACTCTGAGTCGTAGGCCAAAGACTTCTCTTCCAGTGCAAAATACTATCTATATTCCCACCATCCAGAGAAAGTCACTTGGACGAACATTTTGCTATATGTACCTTTAAATATGCATGTGTGTGTGCATTCATAAGCATATTTATATTCATATAGATGTAAGCATACAAATATTTTTTAAAAAATGGGATCTTGGGGGACATCTGGGTGGCTCAGTGCGTTAAGCCTCTGCCTCCAGCTCAGGACATGATCCCAGGGTCCTGGAATCAAGTCACGCATTGGGCTCTCTGCTCAATGGGGAGCCTGCTTCCCCCCCCCCCCCCCCCCCCCCCGCCTCTCGGCCCACTTGTGATCTCTCTTTCTCTCTCTGTCAAATAAATAAATAAATAAATTTTAAAACATGGGATCTTGAACCACCTGGGTGGCTCAGTCTGTTGAGTGTCTGATTCTTGATTTCAGCTCAGGTCATGAGATCAGAGTCGTGACATCAGCACCCGCTTCAGGCTCTGTGCTCGGTGCAGGGTCTGCTTAATATTCTCTCCTTCTCCCTCTGCTCCCCTCCCCCACCCCCAAATCTTTCTCTCTCTCTCTCAAATAAATAAATAATAACATCTTAAAAAACTAAAAAATGGAATCTTACTTTGAATATCGTTTTATATCCTGCTTCTTCTACTTACGACCGAACGATGGACTTCTTTTGATACAATATATCTTGTTAGAAATCTGTGGTGTTTTGTTTCCAGACCTTTTCAAAGTTACCTTTTTTTCTTAAACTAGGAAGAAATGTTCTGAAGTACAAGAGCGGACACAGTGAACGCCAACTCTTCCTCCATCCTACCCCACCTCTTAGAAGACTTTATGTATTTGACAGAGAGAGTGCAGATTGAGAGAGAGGGAGCCCGAGCAGGGGGCAGAGCCAAAGGCAGACGCTTAACAGCCTGAGCTACCCAGGTGCCCCTATCCTTCTCCTTGTACAACCATACCCAGCAGCCCTGGAATTAACCTCTGATGGGACTTCTGACCCACCAACCCCTAGGAAATATTTTTTTTCTCCCTAACTTAACCAGCAACAGCCTCTCCCGAGCTAGACCGGGTTTCTCATGAAACCTGTTTCATGAGACCAGCCATTCACCCCAACTCTAAACACTGCCTAAGTAATTATATATTCCACAAGTTGTCTCAGCTCTCCTAAACCTTGGATTAAGTGCATAGAGCAAAACACGAGTCTTTAAATTATCTCGGCTACTAACATCTCAGAATCAAGCTTTGTATACTGTGAGCAATTTGTATTGCTGAATTTGATAATGGCCTGATCCGTTTGAAAACAGACTAGTGATCCGCATAGAGCAACAAGTTTCAGGTTGTATCATAAAGGTTGTTGGTTTTAAGGAAACCACTCTGGTTTGGAATCACCACTTCTGTGGCCTGACTTTGATCCCAGCCCCCAGCCTCTGGGTCCTGCTGGTCTAAGCAGCACCTCTCTAAAGAGTCTGAAGCTTACTTTGCAAGGGCAGGGTTCTGATTGACTGTATATCTAGTCTACCGTTCCCTGTTCTTTCCTGCACCTTCTCCATGAAACAGCTGACTCTAAAATAATTACTAATGCCCAGGACTGATCGACCACTCCCTCTCCTCCTTTCCATAAGCCCCTCTACTTCAGGGCTACCGAGGAGACTTCTCCTGTGGCTGTAGGAGCAAACTGTGGCTCACATTGCCATCAGTCCTTCCCACTGCTTGGGAACCCTACTCCAGGTATGTCTCTGTCCCCTTGCCCCCACAATTGTGCTAAGTTGAGGGCAACTGTGTGCTGAAGTTTAGCCCAGTTATCAGTCCACAAACTTCTAGCTGGTTCTCTCTATACCCACAAAGAACAACAGTCATAACTGAGGCAAGAAAGCAAAGCCACAACCTGAAAGCAAAGAAACCTATTGTCTCCATCTGGTCTACCCATTGCTGCGATCATTCTAATCCACCCCTGGGAGATGATGCTGCTGCCATAGCCATTTGGTTCTTAACTCATCTTCCCTATTACTTTTCTCAGGGATTCCAGTATCAGCAACCCGACCCTCCAATTCTGCCATGTTTTTCTTCTACCTTTACATCAAAGCTTCAGGGAAATAGAATCTTGTCTTCATAGCATATGTGAGGACCACTCTTAAGACAGTTATGAGGAAAGAAGGCTTCATTCTACTGTGCTCTATTGACTTTATGATCATTGAATAATAAACAATCATGGCTTGGAAATGATGCTTACAGTGTTTTGTGAAAAATTTGATCTATTTTCCCAACATGCCTGCTTCTCATTCCTTCCCTTGCCTCTGCCTTTTTTTGTTTGTTTGCCTCCTTGGCCTGGAGGGGCTGTCACCACTGGTGAAATTTCTGACCAGGGTATCAAGCAGGTGCAGTCTCTTTAAACACTAATAACATTGGCTCAAGAGATTGTAAGTAGGCTAGCAAAGTACAGCTTACGTTTGCTAAAATATAAAGGACATTTCTAGAATCAAGCATTCAATTAGGCAATCTTAAAACATGGTAGCCTATGCGATCTTTGTGGTACGCTCTAAGAGGACATGTGCCCTCCAAGATTTTTTCCTTTTCTTTTCCCCTCCAAACTTCTTGTAGGATTAAACAACGTGTTCTTTTTCTTGACGTTCTTCAGCTCAGTGTAGTTGTTTTGTGAACTTCGTGAATCCGGCAATGAGGTGAAACAATAGTGAAATGCTGGGGGATGGTTGTTTCCCTTACATATTTCAGCGTCCTGGAGGCAGAACTAATACATATTCAGCAAATGATTAGCTGGTACATCCCCGCGGGCGTCTTTGCAGGTGCGTAACAGCTACCCTTTCACAGGCAGTTTTACTCAGTAGTACAAGTGTTCTGGCTGGACTCGGCACCTGCCAGTACTGCGGTAATTAGTTTGGGATGCAAAATGATTTCTAAATTAAGGCTCTGGACTTGCAAAATCAAGAAAAGCTGACCATCAACGTCGTCGGTCTATCGCTAGCGAGTAACGACGGGATAAATAACTAGGGCAGGTCCTTTAACCACCCCACGTGCCCACTAGAGTCCTACACAAGATGCAAGTGAAGACAGCCCCGCAGAGGCAGGCGATAGGGTCCGCGAGCGATGATTTACAAACACGCCCTTGCTCCGGTCCGGTGTAAGCCGCGCTGGGTGCGGGCTGAGGGTGCGGGCAGCTCTCGGGGCACGGCCAGCTGGACGGACGCAAAACCTGAGCGTCGCGGCCGGGAGCACCGGCGGGTCCTGGAAAGGTGGGGAAGGGCGAGCTCCGGGGCAGGTCGGACCGAGAGCCGGACTTCTCGCCGGAGCGAGGGCGGCCGGAGGATGAGCAGGGGAGTGGGCGGAGAGCAGCGGGCAGAGCAGCGGGCAGAGCCCGAGAAGCGGAAGAAAAAGAGGAGGACGAGAGCGAGCGGAGGGCGGGGAGCAGAGGGAGGAAAAGGAGGAAAAGAAAAAGGCGGCGGAGGGCGGCCCGCCCCTCCCAGCGTCCTCCTCCGCACCCCAAATCGGGCGGGCCCGGCCCAGGCCGCCGCCTCCCCTCCCGGGGCCGCGCGCAAAACGCGGAGGCGCAGACTCCCCGGGCGCCCGCGTCCGCGTCCGCCCCGCGCGCGCCCCCGGGCCCGCGCGCGCCCCCGCGGCTCCCGCGCTCCGGGCATGCGCGGTGGGCGGCGCCGCTCCGGGCCGCCTCTGCCGCCGAGAGTAGGAAGCGCGAGCGCCGGGCGCCGGGCTGTCAGTGAGCGTGGGGCCAGCCAGCCAGCCAGCCCGCGAGCGGCTCCGGCTCCCGCGCCCGCTCCGGCCCGACTCTCCCCGGCCGCCGCCGCCGCCGCCGCGACCGCCGGCCCGCGCCCCCGGCCCCCC